>NW_009954614.1:3153840-3165435 GCF_000747805.2 Chaetura pelagica
CAAGTCATGTGTGAACTAGCAAACTACTGTTGAGATACATTGACTACATTCTGGGATATGTAAGAGTATCTGTCCCCTGGGTACCTTAAAAGTACATGCCAGAACAAAAATGCTTTAAGAGCCAATTGCATGTCGGTCCTGACTTGTGGGTAAATTCTGCATCTCCCCAGCACTGAGACAAAGGCAGGAACTAAAGGTATAAGCAAAAAGCAGTAGCTCAAGCCAGATGAATGCAGAGATGTCCATTTCAGTAGCCATGCTACTCGGAGCTAAGCAAAACTTGTCCCCCTGAAAAGTTAGTGTTATGTTCTTTGTCCCTGCTTCCTGAAACAACCTGCCCATAATCTGTCGACGATTTTGACAGTATCTCTCCTCCTGGGATGAGAAAGGATTTGATTGCTACAGGTTGGTTTCAAACTAACTACCTGAACATTCTAAATATAATTTGGGTTAAGGAGGCTTCTCAAATATTTGCCATTTTAAGCTTTATTACTTCTTTCATTATAGTCTGCCTTTACATATCCACACTGATGTTTCTCAGGTGATGTTTTCAGGGACATGGTTTAGTGGTGGATTTGGCAGTGTTAGATTTATGGTTGGATTTGATTATCTTAGAGGTCTTTTCCAATCTAAATGATTCTATGACTGTATTCTAAGTGATTTTAGGGGTAGGTTTCAATTTGAGAGCTGGAGAAATTTCTATTTATCAGCTTAGAATCCCTTTAGGAAGCAGAACTGTAGTACCTACTTAATGGCCATGATAAGTGGACATAATTCTATAAATTCTTACTGTTTCACAGCAATACCAAAATATATTTTGTCACTTTATAAAAGATTAAATAGAAAAATAATTAAAATAATATGCGAAACAACACAACTATATCTCTAAGAAACTTTTGCATCCTTATATCTGTTTCTGGCTTGAGTGATACATTTATACCTCAGATTGTCCTCTAATATTAAAGGTACCATTAAAATAGTTGATATGCCTTTCATTCTATTAGATAGCTACTGTTACAATTTCATATCTGCTTTATTAAATCAACCAAAAAAAAAAAAAAAAGAAAATAAAAAATCTAAAAGAGAAGGTAATCACTTCAGTTACATTTAAAATTATTTGTCTTCCCCAAATTGATCTAATAAAATGCACACAGGAGGAATGCCTATTTATTAAATTACTAGCAGCATTTTACAAAATCTTTCAACATTTCAATATCCAAGTTTACTCTTAGAAAGGTCAACCATGAAATCTAGTAAGCCCTTATAGGGTTGTCACATAAACTTTACCTAAACAAGCAAGGATAATGCTTACATTGGTTACAGCTGGTTATTCTGTTGTAATACAGTTAGAGCTTGTCTGAAATTCAATTTTTTACCTGTATATTCCTATTAAAAAAAAAAAAACAAAAAAACACAACAACAAATCCTTACAAATTATTCAGTCATTCATAATATACTTTACTACACCATTCTACATTGTTTCCTCAGTGGCTCAAATTCTGCCTCAAAGAAAGCCAGATGGATAAAATTCATAAGGATTAGTTATGTCTTGAAGAAAAAAAAACAAACCTGAAGTCAGTCTGAAACTGTAGCTTTAAGGTCTCTGTTTAATACTATTTCATCTGCAACTGAACCAAAAACTTCAATTAAAATTTTTGACCAGATCAAACCGAGTTTTAGAAGTTCCAGGTTTTTTTCTTCTCTCCCAAACCTGCCTTTGCAAAGTAAAGTCTTAGCTTACTCTCAGGCTAAGGCCAGAACCATTTACCATCTCTTATGACTCTTCATCAGCTTAGGGATCATTTTCATGTAGTATCCTTAACTGGGTGGGATCAAGCAATTGTATTATTCAGTCAAATGACTTGACTGGAGCGGACTTTTTTTTTTTTTTTCCCCCTAGCCCACTTACCTAGTACTCTTCCCATGAAGATTAGTGCAAAAAAGCTCTAGGTTACATGCTGCCAATGGTGTCAAGGAAGGTGAAAAGTTCTCACAGATTAAACAAAACCAATATTGTTTATTAAATTTTCATCATGGAAAACACTGCACAGCATGTACACATGCATATCCATAAGAACAGTGCATTAGTAATCAAGCTGGGCCACGCTATTTTTGCTGATTAATTGCATGAAAAAGGCACTGCATCTAGCACTGAGTAGTCACCTTTCCACCACTGACTACAGCAATACGGAAGTATTTTCCCATTTCCAGTTTCAGATGGTCTTTTTGTCTTCCATTGAGAGTAGGTGACATTTCTGGAAGTGCTTATTGATAGTCATTTAATCTTCATTCCAAAATCAAATATGTTCCTAGCCAGAGATCTACAAACTGTTATAAAGATTTTTAGTTAAATAAATGTGTAACATTTTTATTATGCTTTTTCAGCTACTATAATTATATGCATGTTGAAATACAGCTGAAAAAAATCTTTTTCAGGATCTATTCTTTATCTCATCACTTTTATAATATAACAGCTATTTGTGACTGATTATTAGTCCTCACACAGAGAAACTAAATACAGTATTGGAAATCCATTTATACCAGTTTCCCATAAATTCATCAATGACATTTACAATAGCATTATCTTGCAGTGCAGACATAACAGAGGGATAAACTTCAATAGATTTACTTTTTTAAAGTTCTTCTGAAGACTGTAGTAAAAGTTTAATAACAGATTTTGGATGGAAAAAGGTGTGGATAATTAAATAAAGTTGTCCTTAAAGACTGAAAGCTCACAGAATTTTGAAGAAGAGCTCAGCAATTGTCAATGCTGAAAGAATTTAATAGAGTAGATACAAGCCAAAAGACAAAATCAATACCTAGGTGTCTGTGCTCCATTTCTTTGTAGTTGTCAAAACTTTGAAGTTGTTAAATAATAACTTGTAGACTAAGAATAGATGTCTACTTTGGCATTTCCTTAATGTCATGTCAAGAATCCAGCTACTCAGATACAAAGAAAAAAAGCCTTCACATGATAAGGTAAAGAACTGAACCTCAGAATGACATTATGTGAAATCTACCCCACCTAAGTGATCATATTATCTTTATACAAAGCAAACAAAATGTTTTTATTTTCTTTTAATCCTCTTAATTTTTAAAACTCAGGTGAGAAATCAAAGCTTTCTCCCTGTATAAACATCTTTAAGACAAAGAGAGTTTAGCAAGCATGTACAGAGTAAGAGAATAATTCTGTCTGCTTAAATGCTCCTAGGATACACAGCAGATCATTCTTTAGGGATTCATTTGTTGAAGTGCTTCTCTGAAGCACTTCTGAAGCACTCAAACCCATGAGTGTGAACTAGCTCTTTCAACATTTAGCAAGATAGTAAATTTTACATATCTCCTACAAAGCCACAGTCCCTCTGTGAGAACCCATAATGTTCAACATGATGGGATAGAAACACTATCCTCTCCCCACTATGTGCCTACTTCCCTTCCACTAAAGTTGGTACATGTTGTGTCCCCATCACCTGCAGGATTGGCGTGTGGCCTAGAAGAAAGGGTAACAAATTTCACTTCATGAGGAAGCTACTGCCTCCTGATCAAGCAGCTCTGTGCCAACACAGTGGTGTCATGACTGCTGAGAGTCATGTACAAAGGAAAGTCAGGGTAGAATAAACTAGTGTGTAAATTAAACACCCATCACAAACTCCCAGGTGACCACCTGTATGGCTCTTGTTCATGATCCTTGCCTGACTGAGGTGCAGCAGCCCCCCAATCCCTCCAGCTTGACAAGACAAGTCAAATCAACACTTCACATTACTTAATTTATTCAACTGTAGCAGGTGAATGCTGCAGGGATCATGAATCACACTTCCTAGGTAACGTGGCTCATCTTTTCACATATTAACATACACTGAATTTTCCTTTGGTTTATCTTCAAAGAATCACAGAATCATAGAATGCCAGGTTGGAAGGGACCTCAAGATTCATCTGGTTCAACCTTTCTAGGAATTACTACAGTTTATATGAGAGGGCTCAGCACCCTGTCAAGCTGAGGCTTAAAACTGCCCAATGTGGGAGAATCTACCACTTCCCTTGGGACACTATTCCAATGTTTGAAAGTCGTCATGATAAAAAAATATTACCTCTTGTGTCCAATCGGAACCTCCTTAGGAGCAACTTCTGCCTGTCACCCCTTATCTTTTCCATGAGACTCCTTGTAAATAGAGTCTCCATCTTCTAGGCTGCCACCCCTTAAGTACAGGAATATAGTAATAAGGTCTTCTCAAAGCCTTCTTTTCTCTAGCCTGAACAAACCCAGTTTTCTCAGCCTCTCCTTATGCGGCAGGTCCTCCAGGACTCTCATCATCCTTGTGGCCCTTCTCTGGACCCTCTCCAGCCTGTCCACAACCATTTTGTAGAGCAGGGACCAAAACTGAATGCAATACTCCATGTGTGGTCTGACAAGTGCTGAGTAGAGCAGGAGGATGATTTCTTGACCTCTGCTGGTGATGCCCTTGTTGACGCAGCCCAGCATCCTGTTGGCTTTGTCTGCTGCTGCAGCACACTGTTGAGCCTGTTATCCAGCAAGATGCCCAGTTCCCTCTACTCAGGGCTGCTCTCCAGCCAGGTGGATCCCAGTCTGAACTGCACTCCTGGGTTACATGTTCCCTGGTGCAAGACCTTACACTTCTTCCCAGTGAACTTCATAAGGTTTCTGCTAGCCCACTCCTCCAGCCTGTCCAGGTCATCCTGGAGGGTGGCTCTCCTGTCTGGAGTGTCAGCCTCTACACTCATCTTCATGTTGTCAGCAAACATCATCAGGGTGCTCTTGTTCCCAACATCCAGACCACTTATGAAGATGTTAAACAGCATTCAGCTCAATATCCATCTCTGGGGGAACCCACTTGTGAACTTGCCACTTTAAGGACTAACTAATTTGCTGTCACCCACTGGGTATAGTCCATCAGCCACTTCCACACCCACCACACAAAACTGTCACGTGCATAAGGAATCAGTTTCTCCAGAAGGAGGCTGTGGGGGACCATATCAAAAGCCTTGGAGAAGTCCAGGTAGATGATGTCCACTGCTCGCCCTGCATCAACCAAACAGGTGACATTGTCATAGAAGGCAACCAGGTTTGTCAAGCATGATTTGCTGCTGGTAAATCCATGTTGGCTTTTTACAATCACGTGTTTCAATTGACTTGTGACAGTCCCCAGGAGGATTTGCTCCATGACTTTCCCAGTAACTGAAGTGAGAGTAATGGGTGCCCTTTAACAGGGAGCCTCACACTACAAGCACATCTTGTTTCTTTTTGAAATTTGTGTTGTTGGTTCTGTTGCATCTTGTGGGCTTTGCAATTCCCTGGATGGGGCTTTATCAACATCCTCATTTCCCTGGTCATCTATCTCCAGAGCACTGAATCTGCTCTGCAGGGGTACCTGGGAAGGTGGGGGAGGTCTGGAGGGCACTTGCCTGCCTTTCAAAGCAGAGGCCGGCTTCCATTCCGTCCCTCATCTCTTAGGTCCCCTCCTGTTGACTGGTGACAAAGAGGGTAGGGGACCCTTTACCTCCACTTCTCTTTTATTTCCCTTTCACATTCCCAGATAGTCCTTAATCTTTCCACTTCCTTCTTATGCTCTGCCACCAGGCTAAGCAGATCATTTACCTGGTTGCAGCTCATACAGGTGTTGTCTTCGCTGTCCTCTGGCAAGACTGACAGGCTCAGACACTCCACACAGCCTGACACCAGGATGGCTGCATGTCTTTGAGGAAAGTTGGTATGGGTGGCCACAGTTCTTTTGACCATGTTCATACTGCAGTGGCTCTGGAGTAAAAATGCCACCATTTCATGGTTTCCACTCCTGGGGCAGAAGATTTCAGCAGAGTAACAAGAAGAGACACCAGCCAGATCCTCTTCAGTTACCCAGCAGAAAATAGCAGAGCTCATGACTCAGAGCTCTTACTCTGACCCAGCTGTACTTCATCTGGTTTGGATTAATTGACTTTGTAAATGTAGAACAGGTGTGGCACTTTACATTCACATCCTTACTCATTCTGTATTTATCCCATTATGCAGAGATACATGAGAAAGTAACATTAACAATTTCAAATTTATGTAGAGTTAAAACTTAATATTTAAATCTTGTAAATGCTACTGTTTCTATTAGCAATTCACAAAAAAAAATTAAAAAAAAAATAAAAATTCTGCAGAGTGTAACAAGGTTAAAACCAGCCCCTTCTTTTCTTCAAAAAGAGAATGAGGCAGGGTAAAGCAAAGCAGCAAAACCTCTTTCTGGCTTTCTGTGTGTATTTAATACTGCTGGTAGAATCTTGTAACTTTTAACATAGAAGGTTCCACATAGACATCAGAAAAAAAACTTCTTTACTGTGAGGGTGACAGAGCACTGGAACAGGCTGCCCAGGGAGGTTGTGGAGTCTCCTTCGCTGGAGACATTCAAAACCCACCCAGACACGTTCCTGTGTGATGTGCTGTAGGTGACCCTGCCTGGCAGGGGGGTTGGACTAGATGATCTTTTGAGGTCCCTTCCAATCCCTAAGATTCTGTGATTCTTCCTTCATGCAGATTTATTTCTCTTCAAGGTGACTCCTTTATTGATCTGAAGGTAAAGCCAAACCCAAGACTTCCAGAGTATTCTTAGATTATTATTATTATTATTTGGATATATAAGGAATTTAATTGATTTTAATTTAGACAAAAGAGGCAGAATTTTGGAAGAGGGAAATCTTGGAAAACCAATTCCTGGTACTAGAACTTGTAAGTGTAGCCTATGATTTGTGCTCTCAGTATTACATCTGCATGAGCAGCTAGGCTAGGATGGGACTTCTTCAGAGGCACTCTGCAAGGGGTTTGTCAGAGACGGTCACCAAAATTTATCATAATCATGCCTATGCTTAATTGCAGCTTGCTTGAGCTGGGATTTCCTACAAGTCTGTTACAGGGTTTTGTCAAAAGTATTGATAATAAAATTGGCATAATTAAAATTCAATGTGGGCCTGATTTTGTATTTTGACTGCCTGAATTTCATCAGGACTATTCATTTTTCCATAACAACATATCATTAAAACAAACACTTCTAGACATTGTTGCATTGAAGGATGGTTGTTGTTGTTTGGGGTTTTTTTGTGGGTTTTTTTTTGTGTTTTGTTTTGTTGGGGTTTTTTTGGTTGTTTTTTTTCCCGCTACTGAAGTCTTGTTTTCCTTTTAGGAAATTCTGTAGAAATACAAACTGATGGGAAGGAGACTCCAGAGAATATTTTGTCCTCCAGTAACATGTATGGATGAGATGACTTGCTGTGCAATACCTTGTTAACAACTTTCTGGTTTTAAACAAAAGTATGAGGGGTTTTATTTTGCATACTGCTTGTTCTAAGAAAGTATAATCAAAACAAGATCTCCCCCAGGAGAGATTCTTTCGTAGCAAAGGAAGGAAGGCATTACCCCAGACATTTGATATAGAAAGTATGACAAGCTGAAGAACAAAGGAACAATGCAAGACCACTTATTCTTCCTGTACCTGTAGAAAGTGCCACAAGGAATAGAAGGCAGATTAGAAATCACTGCTGCTGAAGCAAAGGACAGAGGTAACTGTAACAGAGGTGACAGTTGCAAGGCAAATCCTCATCCCATGCCACCGACTGTTAGATGAAGCTCAGAAATATCCCAGTTGCTCAGCTGGTAAGGACAGGTCTCTATCCTGTCTCACAGTAAACAAATTTTTGCTGTTTTGAAAGCTTTGATCATTGAAGCACTTCTGCAATTTAATACCTGGAGCCTCCAGAAAACACCCCAATACAAATGATAATGTGTATGCAATGATCTCCTGCTTCAGAGACAAGAACAGCCAGTTGAGGGTCACGAGTGGATAATCACATTTCCATACTTTCTTATTTCATGGGTTTTCATCAGGACCTTGCTAATCAATGCCAGTTTTTGGTGCCTGTCAAAAGACAGAATACCAAGAGTATGCGATGATTCACTTGATCATTTGTTGCTAATTAGAGTCCTGCACAAAGTTAACTTTCATGGGAGCATATGTTCAGGGAGTAAAGGAATAGAATTATATCCAAACTCATACATACAAGACCTGAAAAGTTCCACATTTTGGAAGGGCATGGAAAGAAGTGAGAGCAGAGCTGCTACTTTCTTGCAGAAAGGAAGGAACCTTATGAATCCCTGGTTAGGCTGTCAGGCATCAAAAGTAAGGGAAGGATTTTGAGTCCTAAACTGATGTATAAAAGGCTTGTTCATGGAAGTAGTTAATTAAAATAAAATAAAACTGTAACATTGTAAGCTACCTGAACTCTTGCTTCCACCATGGGCTCGTAGCCAGTTAATTACAGTGAATTAATTATGTATTAAATTATTTTTGCATTTGGTGCAAATATTCACGTTTTACTGAAGCAGGAGCAGTTATGCTTTGCCTTTTTCTTATACCATTTTTTAAGTGAGTAACTGCATAACATAGTGTGGCTACATTATATGGAAAATGAAAAAAAAACAATCCACAATAAAAACAACTCTGCATAATGTCAGTAACAAACTTTAATCTGTGACAAATCTATGTTTTAACTTATATATTACAACATCCTTTTATAATGCCACAAATAAAATTATTCATACAAAATCTGAAAAAGAGATTTTAATGATAGATAATTTGCCATTACAGACAAAATCACTGGAATAGGCCAGAGGCCTGTTTTGGTTAACTCTGCTTCCTGAGACTGGGGACAATGAATTGGAAACATTTGGCCATAACTCTCCTTGAGAAAAGTTTTTATACATCCCCCAAATGGGAGAGAATATACAAATATCAGAGTTACTGAAAACTCCAATGGACTCTAGCGGAGAAAATAAGTTAGGTTTCTAGAGAATCAGGTAAACACTAGATAAACAGGGTTTTATCTCTCTGCTGGCCAAGACTACAGATCTTTTCTATGCATTTAAGTCTTGTTAAAACACATATGCAAACATTGAACTAAAACACAATTATATGACATCATTTAGTTCCAAAAATGAGCACTGTAATTTCATTCTGCAATATTAAGACTTTTCATTTGTTACTACAAATATCAAAAGAAAACGTGTCATTTAAATATTTTGGAGCTTCCAGTGATAGCAACCAAATTTTCACCTGCTTTTTTGCAGCAGCTTTTGATGGGATATAAAGTTTAGAATCACTGGTATTTATTTGTTTCTTTCTCTAACTTCCTGGGCTATGATTCTCTGCTAGCCACAGTGTTCTCCTCCTGTCTCACAATGCCCTGACCAAATCAGTTACATAAAAATGCACTGTCTACATCATTTTAGGTGGGGGGGATTGTCACCTCCACACAGCAATAAGGAACCGTGTTCCATGCAGGGCAAAACTTTTGGTGATGTGAGAAGTGAAGACACTTCTAAATATGAAGAATGCTCAATATGATCAGTTTGAAGAGTGGAAGAGAAGCTCTTTAGTAAGATAAGGTGAGTAGGTAACAACTGTAAGGAGACAGACTCCTTTACTCAGTGCAAGCACACAGCCAATGTTGCATCGCCTTAATGCCTCAGGTCTGGTTTTGGAAGAAAACCTCCACCTCTAGCAACAGACTACTTCTCTGAGAGATTTCCCAATGCTACAATTTCTGCATCAAAGTAATATAGTATGTTTATTTCCAAGTCATTGCACTAAATTTAAAAAAAAAAAAAAAAAAAAAAAAAAAAAAAAAAAAAAAAAAAAAAAAAAAAAAAAAAAAAAAAAAAAAAAAATCAGCAAAAAAAGTATGTCAAACTGTGACTATTTTATAATTATAAAGTTTAAATTAAATTTCCCAAAGTATCTAAAATAACATTATATGTTATCTCACCTGGAATATATATCATGGAGAAGCTTCTTCCAAAATCTACTAGGTTTCCTTTTTAAATAAATACTTATTTTTTTAATTAAGCAAACGTCTTATCTGAAAGTATGTACATGTTTTAAATGATGCATGGTTCTGACTCTGTGAGCTCTCTAGTTGAAGTATGTTGCAAATAAGTTCCTTCCCATCTCTAATAACAAAACTCTTTTAAATGGTGACAAGAGCAACAACAACAACGAAAGATATTTTATTGGCTAATAAAGTATTTCACGTCCCTTTTTAGACCTAAGTCTGATTTAGACAATGTGAAATTCATGCAGATCATGTTGGAGATGCAGACTAAAAATTAAGTGATGGCTTCAATATTTAGTCCTGTACATTCCATTTACAATATTTTAAAATGAAAAATACGAATTAAAAAATTCAGGCTTACTTCATTACAAGAACAATTTGTCTACCCCATCTCTTCAACACTGTCTGATACAATCCACACTTTTGATGACAAAACGACCACATATTAGAAAGACATTATTGTAACTTTTTTCAATAATAATAAATATTGGTGGAGAACACAGGCAGTACAAATGGAAATAAACACCCATGGATTAAACTTCCGGAAAACAAGAATAATTTGCCATAAGAAGAAAGCATTGTTCGTAGCAAATATATATAAATATGGTTAAAAATACTTAATTTTGCTAATTATATCTGCCTCTGTGCCTCATGAATGAGAACCTGCATCATATACTAGACCACTAAAGAAAACATGAGGAATGTCTAGTATTTTCACATATTTAGATAAAGTAATCGAGGAATAATTTAGTTCCATAACAGGGAAACGTGTTTCTTCAAAATGGGTACATTTTAATGTGGAGGGATTTTCATGTGGCACTTTTGAATGAAACTTTTTAGTATACATAGTTGTAAGAAACACATAGCTTGAGTATCATAATAGCTATAATTTGCATTGTATTACTTAATGGTGCACTAAAATTGAGGCGACAAAAACAGAGTAAAAAATAATCACATTTTTCCCAGTTCAATTTCATACTAAAATAAATACAATTAAAACAGAAAGAGATAAACATTTTCAGTGTTCTCAACTGCAAAAGGCAACACACAAAGCAGTCTTTCAAGCATTACCAAATTTCCCTGAGGGTTCAGAGGTTTATGTACCTCCCAAGCATGCAAAGGACTGTGCAGCCAATACAAACCCACCATACAATTCCCATGGAGTGATCTTTTAAGATAAGATTCACAGCAGATTATATGTAATTCCAGCCTAATTTAAAACAACCGTAGGGAATAACAGAGAAATAGAAAGACAAAAAGTAGGAGTACAAGCATATGAGAGACAAGAGGAAGGGGGAGGGTGGCAGAGGAAAGGGAAGAGAGGAGAGAGGAAAGAGGGAAGGAGGGAAGGGCTAGGGGCAGAGCAGGGCAAACAGGAAAAAAAGAGGTGGAAAACAGTGTGTGTATCCACAAGATTCTCATGACTACACTAGAAATAATGGAAGCTTGCCAAGACTGGCACAGAATTAGTAGTGTTATCTTCTTCCCAATAGTGGTAGTCACCACAAGTAAAAGGTGATGAGAACTGGAAACCTTCCCAGAATTTAATTTTCTCAGGAAAGCACTCAGGAGAAAATTCTATTAAATTCTAAAATGTTGGATAAGAAAAATAGAATCCCAAGTTTATATTTTATGTTGGTATAGACTGTGCAAGCTGTGGGTTTTTTCTTTTTTCTTTCTTTTTTTTTTTTTTTTTTTTTTTTAGTGGGACAAAAC
>NW_009954614.1:3165612-3180365 GCF_000747805.2 Chaetura pelagica
TTTGAGTGTGCAAAGTTTGGGTTTTTTTTTTTTTTTTTTTTTTTTTTTTTTTTTTTTTTTTTTAGTAGGAAAACACAGGGAAAAAAAAAAAAAAAGTCTTAGGTCTCTGAGAACAGTCATTAAAGGTTTCAAGAGACAAAGAGGGAAATATAACAAATTTTAGTCCAGCATTCTCTTTTGAACATTATATTTCTTTTCCTACTTAGAAGCAATTTTCTTAAGCATGCACAGTAGGGGAAACATCTGGCTAAAGGATGCAGCTTTTCATTAGAAATGTATCAAATGGCTTATTAATAAATGCAGTACAATAGGAAACTCCTTAATATGTGACACTAAAAGAAAATCAATTACATTTGCAAGTTGTAACAAATATAGTGTAAGTGTAAAATGTAATACTCTAGAAGGACTGCTGAAATTATTTTACTACTTAGTTCTAATTTTAACAGGTGGAAATAATTCAAATGGAATTTAGCGTTAACTAGTTATAATAACTCCATTTATCTTTATATATCTGTGCATGTAAGGTGTTTGGAAACCTTTTAGTAAGTAAAGCTGAATGTGAATACTAAGTATAAATAATAAGTAAAAGAATTCATGCTTCCATTGGTGGCAATGAGGACTGCAATGAGGTGGGCAGTGGGTCTTACCCATGAGATGACAAGTGGGAGGAGAAAATTTAAAAAACCACAACCATAATTCTTTAATAATTAAAAAAAAAATATAAAAAAAAATCCATAATAAATGCCAAAAAAGCCAAAACCTTCTGCCTTAACAACATTCTAGGAAGAAAATAAAAATAAAACCACAATTTGTAGACTTACAATAGAAGCCAATGTTATCTTTTTTCCAAAAGAAATCTATTGTCTTAAAATAAAAATAAAAATAAAAATCTATTACGTCTTATCTCCCACAAAATTTGACTAATTTTCAGTTCAATATCCTTTCACTCACTCCCAAAGCATTTTAATTAATTCATTGTACAATCCTAATATATGGAAAGTCCTATAAGTAACTATATCTCTTAAAGAAATTATAAGAGATACAAAGCCTGATAAAGATCTTAAGCTTTTTTGTCCTACCACAATAGCCATCTTAGAATTTAGTATTCAGTGAAAGAGCTGTTAATCTTTAGAAAAATCCATAAGGAAATTGCAAAGAATCTATTAATAAATATCTTAAGTAACTAGGTTTTAATTTTGCAAATCCTTCTATCTAAGCTTATAAAAATATTTCACAAATATTAATTAATTTACTCTAAAACCATCCTGTGAACTAATTCTGTATACTGCATTACAAAAACAACTACTTTTGGTTTAATTTAGAGTTTAAGGACTAGACCTTGATTGATATTCTTGAAGTACAAAATTACCTCACTGAGGAAGAAAGAGTTGTAGGTAGTGAAACCAGACAGTGAAATGAAGTTACTTTTTCATGTGACAAGACAACAGAAAAGAAATTAAGAAAAAAACCCCACAACATATGGGGATTTATTTTATGTTCAATATCACACACATATGCATCTATGTACCATAAAACATATCTACGAAGGAAAACTGGCTTTGTTTCTATATACACAAGTGTATATAAAAGGGAAATAAACTGCTGCTACTACTTGAGATGAGTATATTTTCCTGAATTCAAAACTTCTCCTAACTTTAAACCATTAACTTAAAAAGTGAGATGATCTTTAAATATCTGCAGTTACTATGAAGTATTAAAATACAACTGGCAATTACAGAGACATGGTGGGACAGCTCACATGAATGGAATGTGATCATAGATGGCTGTGTCCTTTTTAGGAAAGACAGGTCAGCGAAGTGAGGTGGTGGAGTTGTTCTTTATGTGAGAGAGCAACTAGAATGTATTGAGCTCTGTCCAGGGGCCGATGAGGAGCAAGTGGAAAGTTTGTAGGCACAAATTAAGGGACAGGCTGGCATGGGTGATACAGTTGTGGAGGTCTATTACAGACCTCCTGATCAGGACAGAGAAGTTAATGAGGCTTTCTACAGGCAGCTGAAAGAAGCCTTGCAACTACAGGCCTTAGTCCTCACGGGGGATTTTAACTGCAGAGATATTTGCTGGAAGGCCTACACAGCCAGCCATTCACAGTCTAGGAGGTTCCTCCGATGCATCAATGATAACTTCTTCTTAATGCAAACGGTGGAAAAAACAACTAGGAGAGGAGCGCTGCTGGATCTTGTGCTCACCAACAAGGAGGGTCTGGTTGAAGTGGTGACAGTCAATGGCAGCCTTGGCTGCAGTGATCACGAGATGGTGGAGTTCAGGATCCTGTGTGGGAGGAAGAGAAAACCCAGCAGGACCACAACCCTGGACTTCCACAGGGCCAACTTTGGCCTCTTCAAACAATTGTTAAGTGAAGTCTCATGGGAAAAGGTACTAGGTGGGAAAGGGGCTCAAGATAGTTGGTCAACATTCAAGGACCACTTCTTGCAAGCTCAGGATCAGAGCATCCCAATGGAAAGGAAATCAAGTAAGGGAACCAGGAGACCAGCATAGTTAAATAAGGAACTGCTGGGCCAACTCAAGTGGAAACAGAGAATCTCTGGATCATGGAAGGAGGGGCTGGCCACTTGGGAGGAATATAGAACTGGTGTCAGAGGATGTAGGGAGGCAATATGGAAAGCTAAGGCCTCCATGGAACTAAACCTTGCTAGTGAGGTCAAAGACAATAGAAAGGGCTTCTTCAAATACACTGCAGATAGAACTAACACTGGGGGCAATATAGGCCCACTGCTGAATGAGATGGGTGCTCTGGTGACAGAGGATATAAAGAAAGCAGAGGTACTGAATGCCTTCTTTGCCTCTGTCTTTACTCCTGCAGACTCTCCCCAGGATCCTCAGATCCCTAGAGCCCAATAAGAAGTCAGGATGAAGGAGCAGTTTGCTTTGGTAGATGAGGATTGGGTTAGGGATCAGTTAAGCAATTGGGACATCCATAAAGCGATGGGTCTGGATGGAATGCACCCGTGGGTGCTGAGGGAGCTGGCAGAGGTCATTGCTAGGCCACTCTCCATCATCTTCGGTAAGTCATGGGCAACAGGAGAGGTGCCTGAGGACTGGAGGAAAGCAAATGTCACTCCAGCCTATAAGAAGGGCAAGAAGGAGGACCCAGGTAACTATAGACCCGCCTGGACACGTTCCTGTGTGATGTGCTCTAGGTGACCCTGCCTGGCAGGGGGGTTGGACTAGATGATCTTTTGAGGTCCCTTCCAAACCCTAAGATCCTGTGATTCAGTGAAAATTCTGTGTAATCAAAACAGGAAATACCAAATAAATGGTTTTAAGAAGTGAAAGGTCATATGATGATCTTTACATATTTAGGTTACAGAGACAGAGTGATATTTATCAGCTGTCCAGAAAGAAAAGCGAAGGAAATATGGAGGAAAGGGGGAATTAACTATTAACTTCTTCCTACCAATACAAGACAAAATTTGCAGTCATTTTCCTACACATGACTACAATACCAGAGTTGTGCTGTGTACTGCAAGTTGAATTTTAAATAGCAACGTATTGATAAATAAATGAGCCAGTAAAACAGTTAATGGTTTCTCAGATTTTAAAGACCAATCAGTGCCAAAAAGACCTAAAAGAAAAGTGAGAAATTAATATCTCATTTTCTAAAGAATGCATTAATTATTTTATGGAGTCTTACCTGTAAAATGACTGTAAAATGTTTCCTTGACCAAATTTTGATAAAATTATCTATTCAAATTCGGTCAACTACACAGCAAAACCAATGAGGAAGAAGTGTCTTTAGTAATAAATAGATGTAAGTTCTGAAAGTATATGCATTTTTTTATAGTAGTATGCTTTTAAATAGAAATTATCCCCATAATCCACAGTATGTGGACAGGCCATAATCCTGTCCATAATGAATCTATATGCATAATGAAGAGATAACTTGATTTTGGTTTCTAATGATGGTAAGAAAATGTCTCCCTTAAATTCTGTTTCAAAATTTGATTTTATGCCTCATACATGGAAATTCTGATATGCAAAGTCACTAGGGAAGCTCATGATGGATAGACGAAGAGGACTGTTCAGAAAAAAAAAAGATTAACAATGTGTTTTAGCCTAAAATAACAACAAATGTACAGTAATAATTACATGCTCTCTGCTTGTAGTGAAATACCTCCTCCCCCTCGACATGCACTAAGGGGAATAGTGAACATTTTAAGTTTCCATAGTTACAGAAAATATTATATTTTATAGCATAAATGGTTCCTTATAAAATTTACTGGAAGCTTAAGATTGGTAGGATTTACTCTTTAAATATGTACTTTTTATGCACCTTTTGCCTTTTATGCCTTACTGTTGCAAAATGTGTGATAATTAGGTAGTTCTGTGTAAATAAAATATTTTTTAAAAGGTACAGAAAGTAATACATTAAGAAAAAAAAAAAAAGTATTAGGTGCTTCAATACCGAATCTTAGAAGAGTTGATTTGGAAACTACTTGTCCACCTCAGTACTTACTAAACTTAAAACATAACACAAGGAAGAGGTAAGAACACTCTTCATCCCTCCATGTCCTAAAGAATGGAAATAGAGAATAAAATTATAAAAAAATAATTAATATATCTTCCTAGAAAACAGAGCAATCAGAATACTGTAATTTGTAAAGGCAAAATTAGCACAGGAATATACCTTTTCATAAAACAATTCAAAAGGTTCTATCGGAATTAATTCAATGCTTCTTAATAATCTTGCCACTCACTATTCAAGAACTGAAAAGGTTGGTAATGCTAATGTAAATCACTTGATTTTATATCAAAAACATACAAACAAAAAAGTGGCATTAACTGAAAGAATTACATGATTTCTAAAAAGGAGCCAGGACACTGGAAACTTAATCTCTGACATCAAGCACTGTCAGTATATTTTCTGAGGATAGAAAAGAAACATTATAGTACTGAGAATGCCAGTGTTTCTGTTTTGCTGTATCTGCTGCCAATATTGACTTCCCAAAATATCCTTCAGAGCAGTGAGTTGTTGCATAATGTAGAGCTCAGAAAAAATATGTCATTGTCCCTTTCATATCTAAGTTGTTGGTTTTTTTTCAAACCTACGAGGGCTAGAGCAAGGCTTATTGCATATAGGAAATAAACACCCGAAAGATCCCCAAGCATGCTTTAAGAAGTATCTTCCTGTCATAATAAAAAGCAAGAATTTCAAGGATCAAATACCATTTGTGTACGGGTGGCACTTGAGGGTTATCATTAGGAGTAGGGGAGAGGAGGAAACCAGTTAAGAGTGAAATGATAAATCACTCAATATATATTAGTTTTTAAGCTGACTTCTACTGGGCAGAAAAAAGTTTTCAGTTTAATTCTTACTAATCGCTTGCTTTAGTTAATACTGCTTCCTGACCCTTTACCATCAAAAATTGGAAAAAACAAGTCATCTTGCTGCCAGTGAGTAAAACACACTGTGCACAGCAGAATACCAATTCAGCCTGCAAAGCTGGTTTCTTTCCCATTTGTTGTCTTTTTCTGGTGAAGTGCATCATTAATTAAGACTACAGAAAAGCACAGTAATTTGTTTTTCATGTTAACCTCTTCAGCTCACTACTATACATAGCAAGACAGACCTGCAGAACTACTGGACTGCTGGCATCAAATTCCTTGTTTCCTTCAGGTCTACCCACTAACAAAAAATGTTATGCAGAAAAACAATAAAGGTCATAATTTTGCCCAAATACTTGATAACACAATCTACTGTCATTACAGTTTACTGGGAGCTAATATAGGCTTATAACTTCAATAAAATGTATTCGCCAAAAGCTTCTCAGGGCTAGAATCTTTGTTTAGCATTGTAACCCATCTAAAACCTACGGTTAGCCTACAAAGACTGATTCATTTGCTTTGTTGGAGACACAATTCTAAGTTCAATTTAGTTACTCATTTAAATTCAGTTTTCCATAATGGTGAAAAATTATGGATATTAATTCACTAGGTAAAATTTCATCTACACACAGCCTGAGTCTTGAAGGACCTGATGAAGACTTTTCCCTGTTTAACACATAGCATTATGCTTACTTTCCAATTTACCTAATAAATCCATTCTCTAAATTCCTTAAGTAGCAGCATAATTCTCAGTTACCTTCAAAAAATGGAAGCTCACTTAGCATTACTTGATAGAATCATAGAATCATAAAATTCTAGGGGTTGGAAGGGACCTCAAAAGATCGTCTAGTCCAACCCCCCTGCCAGAGCAGGGTCACCCAGAGCACATCACACAGGAACGTGTCCAGGTGGGTTTTGAATGTCTCCAGTGAGGGAGACTCCACAACCTCCCTGGGCAGTCTGTTCCAGTGCTCTGTCACTCTCACAGTAAAAAAATTTTTTCGGATATTCACCTTGAACCTCCTATGCTCCAATTTACACCCATTACCCCTTGTCCTATCACTGGTCATCACCGAGAAAAGCCTAACTCCGTCCCCCTGACACTCACCCCTTACATATTTGTAAACATTAATGAGGTCACCCCTCAGTCTCCTTTTCTCCAAGCTAAAGAGACCCAGCTCCCTCAGCCTTTCCTCATAAGGGAGATGTTCCACTCCCTTCATCATCTTTGTAGCTCTGTGCTGGACTCTTTCGAGCAGTTCCCTGTCCTTCTTGAACTGAGGGGCCCAGAACTGGACACAATATTCCAGATGTGGCCTCACCAATGCAGAATAGAGGGGGAGGAGAACCTCTCTGGACCTACTAACCATACCCTTTCTAATGCACCCCAGGATGCCATTGTCTTTCCTGGCCACAAGGGCATATTGCTGGCTCATGGTCATCCTCCTGTCTACCAGGACCCCCAAGTCCCTTTCACCTACACGTCTCTCCAGCAGGTCAGCCCCCAACCTGTACTGGTACCTGGGGTTTCTCTTCCCCAGATGCAAGACTCTGCACTTGCCCTTGTTGAACTTATCAGGTTTCTCCCCGCCCAACTCTCCAGCCTGTCTAAGTCTCTCTGAATGGCAGCACAGCCTTCTGGTGTGTCACCCACTCCTCCCAGCTTAGTGTCATCAGCAAACTTGCTGAGGGTACATTCTATACCCTCATCCAGGTCATTGAGGAAGATGTTGAACAACACTGGTCCCAGTACCGACCCCTGTGGGACTCCACTAGTCACACACCTCCAACCAGATTCTGCCCCATTGACCACAACTCTCTGACTTCTTCCTTTCAACCAGTTCTTGATCCACCTCACTACCTGATCACCAAACCCATACTTGATCATACTTCCTTGGCTGAGGAAGTAGATGGGTTTTATTGACCTCATAGTCTGAGATGGTTTGTTTTTTAGAAGTTAATTTTTTCACTGTAAAGAGGATTTTTTTTGCATCAGCCCCAGGGTCAGAAGTGTGTACGTGTCTGCGAAGGAAAAGACAAAAAGGTTGGTGGTGTGAAGGGGAGACATTAACTCTTAAAAATCAATCACACAAGTATTCCAAGGCCAACAGCCACCTTGGCTCAGAGGGGAAAAAACAACAACAACAAAAGCCCCAAACCAAAACCCCACAACATAATCAACATGGGCTTTATGAGACACATCTTTCCATCCTTTGCCAAACAGGAGAATAGATAGGAGGGAAGTTTCTGTCCCTTGTCTCCAAATGTTTCTGCTTGTAATGACTCCCTCAGCTACAAACACAATCTACTTTGCAAACAACAATAAAACACAGAAAGACGTATTGCAAGCAGAAACCTTTTTGAATAATCTCTATGGAGTTCTTCAAGTAATTTTTCAGACCACGGTTGTAACTCCATTCTATGAACGTGCTGATAGAAACTAAAATCAGAAAAGAATTGTTCAGTTTGGGACTCGACATCCTTGGCACTGGTGTTTGAAAGGCCTAAGTGACTGAGGGAGTACCAATACATATATTGATGATGATAAGCATATAGTCTCTTAAAATAACGTAAGAATCAAGAGTAAAGTAACAGTTTATGAAAACAGATATCAGACTAAGAAATTGTCCTGTTCATAAATCCATAAATTAGCAAGACAGAAATGAGACATCTGGCAGAAAGGTTTGTGTAAGTTCCTCTAACTAGTTTTGGTTAGTGCTACATCAGTAAAATGGAAGGTATTTTAAATAAGAATATCAAAAGCCTATACATAAATACACACACATTCTTGCATACTTTTCCTTATGGGCTGCTCGCACTAAGCTGACTAAAAATGCCAAGCAGGGACAGAATACTAATTTTTGAAAAATAAGTCATCAAGGGAAAAATAGTCTCTGTCATTCACTTGAGTTTGCATTCTTTATTGGTTATCTGAGTGGATTCCTGGGATCAATGCTCAAACAACCAAACATTCTTTTAAACCTCCCCAGACCTGTATATGATCTTTCTAAATGCATATTTCAGAGGTGAAAGAGACAATCATTTATTATTCCCAGTTTTCGTTTTTGTATGAGTAATCTATTTTTTCTATTCAAAATTCATTAAACTGAATTGATAATTTATCAGATAATTTATTCTAATCTGGAAGATATTCCAATACATAAAATAAAACCAAACCAAAATAAAACACCTGCAAGAGATCTCTGAAAACTGAAGCTTCTGTATCTTGGTACTAAGCAATTGAAGGCTTTGTAGGAAGAACTTAAGAACTAAACATTTTCCTTGAATCTCCCTGCTCAAGCAGGAAGGATAAAAATACAGGGTGATATTAATGACTACACATAAGGCAAATTGAAAACACTTTCTTCAGAAACATTACACTTGAAGTTAAAATAGAAAATAAAAATTTTCATCTAATTGACCATTAGATGAATGGTAAATGATGCAAAGCAGTAATTAAAGAATAAATAAATACAAAGTTGTGGTTTTTTTGTTTTTTTTGTTTTTTTTTCCTGTTCACTGTTATAATGACTCTCTGTAGTTAGTTGGTTACTTAACTTGTTATTTGACTAGACATGATAAATGAAGAATCAACAAAACTGTCAGAGGGTATCAGGACAAAGGTAGTACTCAAAATGATGCAAATACACACTGCCTCTCAGATGGAGACTTATACTTGCACTGAGACACAAAGATAAATACAATCCTTTACATCCAAGGAAGCAGAAGGAATTATTTAGTATTACCTCACTTATTTGTTTTAACAAATTAGAAAAGTCACAATGCATGTACTGAATAGTGTTGTTTCAAATCAGACTTAGACTTACTCTAAGTCTTAGTTAGAATTAGACTTAGTCAGAATTAGACTTAGTCTTATTTCTCTCTTCTGAAAACAGTTAAGTACTATGGAGATATTATAGAATAAGTTCTTATTTAATGTGAAAATGTAACATTATTACAAGAAGAAATATCAGCCTTCTAGTGAATGCTATTTCATTAATATTTGAATACAATATAAAGGGAAACGTTGAATATTTTAATTTTACATGAGAAAAAAGTGACAGTTGTAAGAAAAATGAGAATAATGCCTCAGAAGAAAAAGTTTCAGGGAAAAAAAAAAAAAAAGCCCAGACTTTCCTATCAATTATGCTTTGTGGAACTAAAATCAGATCTAGAGCATTAGGTAGTATTTTACCTGTAAAGGCGGGGAGGTGGCAACACATTACAAAGCTTTGAGAAAATAATAACTGCATTGCAGCAGAACCTCTCTTATATTAGACAGATAGTACTCAATATTTAAAATATATCTGCCTTTAAAATATTTGTCTAAACCCAATTACAGGTCATAAAGCAACTATAATTCATGTACCTCCCTCTTCAATAGCCCTAATTTCAGGTGTTGAAAAACTGTTCTGACAGTCAGCTATCTACTTTTTGTTTATTGTTCTTGCCCCTCTACAGCTAATTCATATGATGTGTCACTTCCCATATGTCTTAACTGCCATTTATTATGCTTTCTAGGACTTAAAAAGTATTAGGTAATATTAAAATATTATTCAGCCTCTCTCTCACTTGCAAAAACAATAGTCTCGTTTTCACACTTTAATTAAGGAATGAACTACAAAACTCAATTTAGCAACACAGATTGTGACTGTGAAAAATCAGACCTTCATGGAGATGTTCTTGAACTGCTGTCTAATAGTAGAAGAGCAATCTTAGAACAGACACCACTTTTGTAAATGAGTAAGTCATCCCCATCACAGGGAGCAATACCATCTGCTCATTCAATTTTGGTGTCCTGTTTGGTATGCCTTTCTGTCCTGACAGCACTGTTTTCCATTGTGTTTTCTCTTACCAAAATGGCTCAGTCTATAGTCCTGTTTCCTGGAAAACAAAACCAAACAAACAAACAAAATAAAAAAACACAAACCAAACAAAACAAAAAACGCAAACAAGCCCATTTTAAAATTAACTTTGGGACTGCACAAAAGTTAATGCTAGAATGATGTGATAAAAGCAATACTCCTGAAAACCACACAAAACACTTTTATATTCTGAGAATTAAATTGTAGAGAATGACTTACACTCCTCATTTAAAGACTTAAAGCTTTAAAATTTTGTAATGAAAATATAATAACAATGCAAAAAAAGGGAGGCAGAACACTGTTGAGTTATTCTGGGTGTGGTTCTGTTGCCCAGGCATACCAATACCATGTATTCGCATTAAATTCAGATCATTTTGTATTTAAACATACTGTGTATAATTTTACCTCCTGAACTATAAATGTTACTTTGTTTTTGCTTTTGACCAACAATACTCCTAATTGCCAATATGTTTTGCAGTGTGGAAAATCTTTTTCTAAGACTCTCACAATTAGGAATAATATGTTGTCAAAGGAGGCTTTCTACTTGATCAAATTCTTTATGTACTATTTCCTATTTCTTAAATTGGAGGTTGGATGTTTTTTTCTGTGTCCAAACAGTTGTCTAACAGCAGATAGCATTGGCTGGAAAATACTATTCTTGGGTTAAATTTAATCTACTAATAAATTCTTCAAAGCTCCAGATCTTATCCAAATCAAGAGAGGAGTAAGAGGGAATTGGCTGCCTCTTCAGCAAGGATTTATTTCTCACTTGACTTGGTCGAAATACAGACAGTGAGAGAACAAGATCCTGAAATTATGTACATCCTTATAGGTCCACCAATGAAAAAAGAAAAAAAAAAAAGAAAAATAATAAACAGCTTTCATAGTATGTGAGGATTAGCCCTTAAGCGATCAAAACTTTACAGATTTTTATCCCAGAAAAACCCCACATCTTAATACCTTTAAAACCTGCTCTATTAAAGCTCCTGCTTTTAAGACAGATGGCCTGAATGTGGTATTGATTTGAAAGAATTTCTTTCTTGCAACAAGCTGCTTTGTCCCCCAGTACCAAACCGGTTACAGTGAGACAAACCAATCAATCAGAAAACCTTTTTTGCAGTGTGGTTGATACCTCTCCAGGCATTACTCTCCATTTGGTTGGGAAGACATGCAAATTCTCAATTAACACTGCACTGTAAAAATATTTTAATCTTTTGTGGAGGGCTACACAGACTAAATTACCAAATGTTGCTTGTATTAGGAGAAAATAACTTAAACCACATCAGATAATCTTTTGTTCACAGGGAAATTTGCAGGGAGACTGAGGCTTAATAGCTGTATCATAAATTCCCACTGAAGACAGAACTGGTACAGCTATGGCACATAAACCTATTCATATTCTCTACCTTATTTCTAATAGGAAATATCCATGAGCCACAAAATTACTTCAACCATTTTTAGTGTGGCCATTGTATAAAACTACCATATAGTAAGTTCTAAAAATACACACATTTGTGTTTGTTTTTTTTTCTTGTTGTTACTTGGTTTTTATTATTTCAGGTACCTGTCTTTGCTTGATATTTTTTTTTATTGTTATTTTTTTTAATTGTAGGTTTATCTTTGCTGATGTAATTAATAAATTCCCAAGGGAAGCATAATTTCAGCTGAACAATCTAAATTGTGAGAAGCCTCACCAACTCAGTGGTGGCTGTAGACAGAGGCAGAGTTTGCTGAAGAAAGCCAAAGATAAACTAATATGAACAGCAAGAGAAGGATTTCCTTAAGCTGATACACTTTTGCCTTTCCCAGATGATCATGAGCTGCTGAGGGTCTACTTTACTCATGCCCCAAATGCAGAGATCAATGAATAAAGTTATTAGACTGCTCCAGGGGACTGGTTGGTTTATTTCCCTGCTGAAAGTCAATCCAGGTTACTAGATTGCTGGTCCATAGAGGATGTAGCACTTCAGATGTGTGTGCTGGAGGGGAAAAGCAAGCAGTGTGCCTTTAAGAGATTTTATTTCAACCTTGTAATTTTTGCTGTGGCTAAGAAATAAAAATATAGAGAAAAATCAGGGATTTTTACTCGCAATACTTTGCTGTTTTCCTCTTAAAAGGGGTTTGTGGTTGGTTTGCTTGTTTGTTTATTTTCCTTTTTTCCTTTCCTTTTAAAGAATTTTGATCTCTTCCATTTTTAAACTGACCTGTGTGTTTCTATTAAAATACGCTGTGGGTGCATTGGTATCTTGAAACCATTGAAGCTACAATACACAAGTACTGGCAAATAAAAAAATTAAATTTTAAAAATTTAAGTTGAAAGTTCATAATTTTTGTTTTAAGAATTCGGGAGTGGTAAATAGAATAAATGTACTAAAAATTTATTAAAATATTAAAACTTTAATAAAAATTATTAAAATTATTTTTGCAAATATTTGTGCTCTCTAGGAACAATTGTGGGGCTTGACAGTTGGACTTGATGTTCTTAGATGTCTTCCAACCTCAATAACTGTGTTTTTGTGTTTCTGTGAAATCTAGTTACACTTGGTGTTTGAGAACACTCAATAGAAACAAAAGCCTTGGTTCCATTATGATATTCTTCCCTTCCAACAACCTTTTTTTTAAAAACAAACAAACAAACAACAAAAAAACCAGCAATATAATCTTAAATGTTAGGTTTGCATTCTTAGTTTGGCATGTTTTCATGTATGTATATTGCCCAGTTTGCTATAATACTTTAAAAAGTTCAAAAACAGCTGTTTTAAACTTTTGTCAAATACATCAGGAGTCTAAATATTTGAAGTCAAGTTTGCATATCATATATGCATTCTTTCCATTAACAAAGACTCTGAATTGACATACGGTTCCCAACTGCTGATCGTGCATAAGCCAAAAAAGAATATAAGTAACTCTCCTAAATACAAAGTGTTCAAAATTCAGAAATAAAAATACATACAGAAATACAATTCTACCTTAAGATTTTACAGAAATTTGTTTCCTAATACATAATTAAAAACAAACAAGCAACCAAACAAAACCCCATTAATGTAACAGTAAATATTGTCTAGTCCTGTTAATAGATTATTATTGCTACTTCTGACTCATTAACTCTACAATTTAAGTAAAGTTTGTATTTATATTTTACCGTCCCTTAGTCATTAGAAACTAAGAGAACTCAAAAAGGTGGGTTTTTTTTTGCTTTTTGGTGTTCATAGTCCCTAGAGAGAGATTACTCAGACCTTAAATCTACAAGAAAATTGCACTTTGTCCTGAAGCTCTCAAATATGACAATGTTTATCCAGTTGTGGGAGAGCAAGATCAAGGTGGACAATCTATTTTCAGAGGTCAAAATAAAGCTCATAAAAGCAAAACAGTCCAAAGCCATATTCTTTTTGGAACGCATCATATAATACAAAATGGGATGCATTTCTTCTCTGCTGCTCAAACATGGGTGATTTTGTCACTGTCCTCAGCCCCCCAGAAACACTACACCTCAGCTCATGAAAATACAACATTCAATGCAATTCATTTGAAGAAAATTGTAAAAACATGTCCTATGTTAACAGGATTATCTATGCCATTTGTTTGCTAATTTTGATTACTTTATTCTAACAAGTAGTTTACGTGAATGACATAACTACACACAGAATCACTTTCTTATTTGCAGAATCATTTGTACAGATTTTACTATTTGTACATGAAGGACTTTCACAGGCCAAATCAGATACTCTAAATGTGAAAAACACAGCCCCATACATTGAATTGTATCAGTCTCAATATGGTACTGCAGGACTCAATAATTGGCTATAAATTTGCTTAGGACTGACAAAATACTCTACAATCCTACCCAAGCAACTGTGCTGTTTTATTCTGGAAAAAAAAATCCATTGCTTTGCTCCTGTGTCTTCTTTCTAGACATTAGGTCAGAGGATGACAAAAGAGGCTGGGTAGGATATCAATAGCAGTTAAAGCCCCTGAATGTCAGAGTATTCAGTTATTCACTTAAGGGTAGAAAAATCTTATGACAACAATTCAGTTAAACTGCTAGTGGAAAATACATAGGGGTTTCTAGTAAATAATGCCTATTATTTCCTGTCAAATTAAGACAAAATTATAACCTCTGCCAGCTGGAAATAATAGTATCCAGGTAATTAAATTGTATTAAAATACAAAATAAAAAAGTAAAAACATATTTATTTATTTTTTTTTCAAAAATAAAGACGAAAATATAACCTAAACTGGAAAAGTTATTATTTATATCAACACACCTCTAAAATTACAGTATTGCCAGGTAAAACAGAAATTCTCTGCAAGTGTCAGGTTCAAATAAGATTGATGCACATTTCATTGAATAAGAACATAGCTCATATACTGTTCATATGAAAGTTTAAATTAAAATGGCTAACAGTATAGAATTATATGGATGTCTATTTTGGTTTCATTGTCTTCAGATAAGATGGGAGAGGAAAGTAATGTCAGGATAAATTAATAACTTTTTAATTCTTGGTTTAAAAAGTGAGAAAGAGT
>NW_009954614.1:3180434-3183902 GCF_000747805.2 Chaetura pelagica
AAGAGTGTGGGTCTTGCCTCCTTGCGTTTTTTTCTTTTGGGGGTTTTGGTTTCGTTTTTATTTTGGGGGTGTTGTTCTTTTTGTTTGTTTGCTTTTTTGTTTTGAGACTGATATATAAGAAAGTGAAGAGGAAAAAGGTAAATATTAATTTTGAGGGTAAGAGACTGCTTCACTTTCATCTCATGTACCCTATTTGAAAACACAGTATTAATAATAAATGGTTTTTAAAGGCTATATGAGTTGTTCACACAATGAAACCGTGATGATAAATCCTATCTACAGCAGGAAAAGAAACGTATAAACCCCCAGTTTGTATAAAGGCACAGAGTTAAGATGGAGTAAGCATTCTGAAGAGAGGAAACTACGTAATGTTAGCTTTAGAAAACGAAATAAGCATCTGAATGCATCATAGTTTTTAGAACAGCCTAGAAAGCCCAACGATTTCAAAGCAAGAAGACTTACAAAGTTCAAAGAAACAAGTGTCTAAAGAAACTGGTATTAGTCAGAAATTAAAACAAACTACAATTTGTTCTTATTTAAAACACCCTAATTAAAACAAGATTCATTCATCTATTAATTCCACCATTTACACTTTTCACATTGGTGTGAAAATAAAATTGCATTTTCTTCCTAATAATATTAGGAATATTAGTAATATTCCTAAATTGTTTTCATTCAAATATGTATTATTCTGGCTTATACTTAGCAATAACATATATATATAAGAAAAGAGTTTAAAATAATTCATAATAATTTTGGAAGCACTGTACTTTTTACAATGCTTCCTCTTAAAGCTAGTAATATATAAAAGCAGTACTCAGAAATAGGACACAGATGCAGACTAAAAAGGGTGTGCATAAAATTCCTAAAACATATGAAGCATCAGGCAAGTCTAGTATGAAAAAGGGCACTGTACTAAACATGCATTGCCACTTATACTGGTAGTTTTTATCTTAAAAGATATAGTTTTATCTGAAATTGTAACAGTGCTGAAATTGTGCCTCCTAACATGTTTTTATATTATGCATTTTTTCAGCATGGATACATTATATAGGGTGAATTATTTTCTTTGCCCTGGACAAACATCCATTTGAAACTGATTTACAGCTCCCTTTACTGTTGGTGAAACACAGTTTCTTCACAAACATCTCATCTCGAGGGACTGAGATTGATTGTTTCACAAAATATATGGTGACAAAAAGATTTACAGTTTTTGATCAGAGCTACTAGTACAGGCATAGGCGTCAGGTGATATTACTTCAAAGACAGTGCACTTTTTAAGATGAATTGGGTCCTAACAATGACCTCTGGTGAGATACCAGGCTTAAAGTGTGAAGTCACAATTTGTTCTGACTTTGCTTCATTGAAATAACCTGGCTCTTCATTTAATTTCATAATACAATGCTGATAGTAATTTTATATGAGAGTTTAGCAATTTATTGAGAAAAATATGCTGCTGTGACCAAATAACATAAAATATGGAGGACATTCTTGCACAGCACAAACACAAGGATAAAATCCAAAGCTATGGAGTTTTCTCTCCTTTTTGTTTCTTTCAAAAATGAACTAAGAAAATTAATAATAGTCAAATTATTACCTGAAAAAAGCCACCAGTTCATTTTATAAAGAGGAAATATATAAAATGAGTTTGATTGCTACAGGATTAGCTCAGAATTCTGGAACTTGATTTCTGTGTCAAACCCTACCTTTCTTTTGACAGAACTGTCACAGGAACAGATGTAGTATGCTGCTTTTGGAGAGTTCTGCTGGAAACCAAGCAAAGCAAACTAATCTTCTTATTTTGTTTTAATCTAAAATATATATTTCATTTTTTTTCTAATACTCATCCATAATGGCTAAAGAAGTAATTATTTCTCTTCAATCATTCCTCATCAGTCCTGGGCCTACATTTAATAATTCATTTATACTTCAGAGACATGTTGAGACTGCTAATTAGTTAAGAGACGGATTGTATGCATAATAACTTGACGTGTGTCTATGCCAGACAGAAGAGTACAGAGTTATAACATTTGCACCCTTAAAACTGTCATATGGTCTAGCAGCTTTGTTTAAATATAATTAAATTGAATAAAAACAGAATTAAAATAAATAAAGCCTTTTCTTCTTCACAAGCTTTCAAATCAATTTACTTGAGATTCCTTAGTAAGCCACTGAAAGCAAATGGACATATTTGAAAACATTTAAATATTTTCAAAAGAAGGATTTGCTCCAAGTATATTACTATAAATGACATTTCTAGTTAACATACAGAACCAAAATGTAGTTCTGTGAGATAGAATAATTAATTTTAAATAATTTGTTAAAAAAAAAAAAAAGAAAAAGAATGAGGATGGTAGTCATTTGAAGTAATAGATGAGAATAGGTTATGATTTTTCTCTGGACTGGTGTAGTTTCCCTCCTATAATTATTTTACTCCTAAGTGGGCATCATCGCACTGCATTCAACAGTTCATTCACTTTCTGAGTGTACTTTTCAAATGTTCACAGCCTGCCTCTTTCCATAACCAAATTGTCTGGGGACTGAATACATGAAATGCCTTTTGTTCTTACACATGCCTATTTAGAGAGAATCACCTTCTTCTCACTCTTATTTAATTTTATACGCCCACATTCTTTCATTTTGTGTTTTAACATTACGACTTCTCTCCTGTCAAATACCCATGCACTTTTTCAAGACAAACATGCATTTTTATGTATAGCAGCTGACTTAACTGCCAGAAAGGTGAATCAGATCCAGTGTGGTTGTCTTGCCTTTAAAAAATATTTCAGCTTTCCTATAAGTATTTATATCATCATTATAATGCATTTTGAATGAACATAGCTTTTCAAATAATCTTTTTGCTTTAATTTGTTTTCTGCATTGATAGGCATAATCAATAATTCATCAATTTGGGAATTTAATAAGTAGGCCTTTTGTTTTCTATTCAAAGTTTTATTTTCTGGCAAAATGAAATGAATTCCTACTGCATTAACCAGCATATCTGAATGTTTTTTCTGGTCTCAGTTTCAAAAAACCACCTATGTAACTGTAAGGGTCTCTTTCAATGAGCTGTTAGGAGTAGACTTCTAAGAATGACCAGAAGAAATTACCAATTATAAGCAGAGCATTAAAGTTCTTTCCTTAAAACTTGAATGTCAGAAGAAATTTTGATCAACTAAGCAGAAGTTTTGAATAGAAGCATGACAAAGATTTTGAAGAAATAATATCATTTCATAAATGATGCATTACTTTCCTTTGACTTCTTCCGGGTTCAGCACAGCATGAAGAACAACCAGCTCAAAATGTTCTCAGCTAAACTACTGTAATAGCAAAGAAAGCAAAATTCAAAGTAGTGAAGTTGTTGCAGAGACCTACACTTCTGCCCTTGAAGAAAACAAAAACAAGTCCATAAATGAATTGTTTCCAGGAGGCCGAGGCAGGGTGTGTGCCAAGGCCAGGAACACAGCA
>NW_009954614.1:3183992-3219831 GCF_000747805.2 Chaetura pelagica
GAATGCCACAAAGCAGAGCATGCAGAGAGCCTGGCTTCCAGCTGCCTTCCAGCACAACTGTGACTGAAAGGAGATAAACTTCAGCATTAAAAGTTTGGCATGCCTCACCTTCCAAGGCGCACTCAAGACTACCATGTAGGGTGGAATAACTCTTGTACAGAAGAGGAGAAATCTGAAGATGATGCATCCAACATGGGAAAAAGAACTGACCTTGTTGTCTCACAGGTGGGTGGCACACTTCAGAAGCCAGCAGCAGAGAGAAGGTTAGTAATCTTGTCTTGTGCTCACCCTCTTGTAACAGACTTAAGTCTTCGTTCCCAACAACTAGGGGGTCACAGTAAATTGTGGCAGCAACCATGCTAATTATCATGTTTTCTTTTGATATCAAGGAAGACATCTTCTCTTACCTCCTGAATGGAAAAAACGCTATTGTCACAGCAAGAGCAACAGGACTTCAGATAGGAAGAATCATATGCCTTCACGTAATGTTGTAGGGTCTAGCTTTATACACCTACAAAAATTTATTTTAAACTTTATTTAAACCTTCCTATGTTATGAAATGTCAGAGTGATGGGAAACCTAAAGGACAGAAAATTCAAATAAAATGTAACTGAATGTTTATTGCGATCATCTTAATCAAAGTTATGTTAATTCACATAACTGCAGAAAAATGAGGATACTGGGCTATGTATTCATGTTTTAATACTTTTTTTCTGGTTCTAAATTCTTAAGTGTTTAGAAATATTTTGGGACCATTTTTTCCTCATTTCTTCTATTTAGCTTCATGAACTCCCTCACTAATGAGTGAATATCAGTGGTTTAATCTCACATCTTCTGAAAAAATTAAAGGAACAAAGTATTAATGTAGGCAGTCATTACTGCAAATCAAACCTTTCTACAAATGCAGAATAACACAGACCTCTGTGTTTCATAGTACCTAGCTTAACACTGCTGCTCTAATTACCAAAGGATGCTGGTAACTTCTGTCCTCAGCCACTGATGAAGCAGGAAGAAAAGCAACCACAGTCTGATTCAAACCTCTAATTCAATTTTGATGTCCTGAGGTTCAAAGAATCTTTGCACCACTTTTGCAGAGTTCTGAGTGAGTTAAAGATAAAGCATTCTCCAGAGGTTATAAAAATTTCTGTACTCTTAAAACTGCAGGGTATCTCTGAATTTCTGCAGTTCATATGAAGTAGACCAGCAGAAAATGGAAGATGGATAGCCACGTCAAATTCAACTCATCTAAGACTTCTGCACTGTTTTCCTTTTCAAGGAGACTGGACGCATTCAAACAAGAAATCATGAAACAGTCTACCTGCTTTTCACATTCAATGTTCTTATGACCTGCTTCTGGATGCATACCTAGCAATAGCTGTTATTATTTTTAGAGGGCCTAAAAGTGTACTTAACACTCCTGGTTTATACAACCAGCTAGAAAAATGTTTTATGATCTGTGCTAAGCAGTCATGAAACAAAGCTTTCCATTACTTCTTTTGACATAGGTTTCAACAGCAAATTTTGACCCTGAAAGTTTTATTTTTTGCCCCAGCACTAGATGACTGCAGTTGAATTTCTGCTCCTGATTCCTTTGAATCAACCAGCCAGGGGTGATCTCTATCACAAAAGAATTCCAAATATTGTAGCTCAGAATTTTGACTATACCAAAGCCTACACATCCTTTCATAAAGCCCAAGCTAACCTAAGCCTTTCCTTCTTGTTTTTAATCCTAATGGTTAGTACTTTGTAAACTGTTAACACAGAACTGAGTGGATGGATACACAGGCAACTAATGTTGAACAAGATTATCGCATTATTCTAGTAAGAACAAATGAGATATTGAAAATTGATACACATTTCTAAAATAAAAGCTATGTGTTTACAGGTAATTTACAAGATACTGTGACTGTATAAACAAGACAATATCTTTCTGCTTTATGAAAATTTGTACAACAGAAGTAACCAGATATGGCTGTTACAACTGAGTGACTTACTGAAATATTCTGTAATTTCCTACACTGAACTAGGATGGGAGGGATTTTGTTGTGTTGTAACCATCAACATGAAAAACTAAAAAATCTTTTTTCAGGTAATGTTCTTGAGATTAATTACGCATAAACATTCTGAAACAGTACTAGAGCTGGAGTTCAATTGCCTAAACGACAAGCACCTACCGTTCTATTGCCTATGACAAAGCACTGCAAGAAGCTCTTACCCTTTAGAGAAACATCTGGAGTCCAGCTGCTACTGCATTTGAAACTGCAGTAGAGATGTATTTGAGCAACAAATACCACCCTAAGAAATATAACTGTAAGTTATAATTATTTTACACATCTATTAAGTATAGTTTTATGTCTACGGTCTGCTTTTCCAAGTGGTATTTGTCAATGATGACAAGGAACTTCCCAGCTAATAAATTAATAAATAAACAAAAATGGTGTATTCCTACAATTCTTGTTGGGTTTTTTGATGGTTGTATAATTTCATGAAGCTGAGTCTCCAACATTTATATTACCTTCATGCTTCTATCAGAAATATTAAAACCATCTCCACTAATACCGAGAACACAATTCTTGTAAGCTATTTCCAAGATGTGGTAGGATTGGAGTGTGGGAATGGATGGAGACAAGCTCTTTAGGAAGGACAGGCATTTTTACATCAATGACCAGCTGGAGTTCATGGGAATTGATGAGGAGCTGACTGAGACCTTAAGGGTCAGGGTTAAAGGGAAGAAAGGGGCAGGTGATATCATGGCAGGGCTCTACTACAGGCCACCTGACCATGAAAACCAGTGGATGAAGCTCTCTATAGACAGACAGGAGCAGCTTCACATTCATAAGCCCTGGTCCTCACAAGAGATTTCAACCACCCTGATGTCTGATGGAGGGACTAAAAAGCAAAGCACCAGTAATCCCTTAAGTTTCTGGAATGCATTGATGACAACTTTCTTCTTCAAGTGGTAGAGGAACCAAAAAGAAAGGTGCTATGCTGGACCTTGTTCTCACCAACACAGAAGGGCTGGTGGACAATGTGAAGCTTAAGGGTAGCCTTGGCTGCAGTGACCATGAAATGGTGGAATTCAAGATCCTTAGGGCAACAAGGAGACCTAGAGAAACAGGAGACCTAGTTACATGGAATATGGAGAAGACTGAGGTACTCAATCACTTTTTTGCTTTAGCCTCCACCAGCAATGCCTCTGGCCACACTACGCAAGCTGCAGAAGTCAAAGGCAGGGACTGCAAGAAGGAAGATTCACCCACTGTAGGAGAAGAGCAGGTTCAAGGACATCTAAAGAACTTCGAAGTGCACCAGTCCATGGGATAAGTCTCTCCACAGCTCCTGAGGGAACTAAGCAGGTTGAGGGAGGTGATTCTCCTTCTCTACTCTGCTTTGAGCAACCTGGTCTTGTGGAAGGCATCCCCGCCCCTGGCAGGGGAGTTGGAAATAGATGATCTGTAACGTACTTAAAAAACAAAGTATTCTATGATGATTATGGATATGGAAATTCTATGTAGTAGCATTATGAGTACTGAAGTGTAGCTATTTCATCAATGCAGTTTGTGAAATAACTGTGACTATGATCAGGCACCAACATTTTTGGTGCAAATATGTTCTGCTGCTAAAGTTCGTGGAATGTTCACCATATGCCTATAATTTGAAAGTGAATGCAATCTACTTAGAAACACAACCACCACCTCTGCCCAGTAAACAAATAACAACATCATTTTCCTAAGATGTATGTTAAACTGATAATTGTTTCGTGAGATTGAAACCATAAGGATAAAAAAAGCTTCAAGTGCATAATTTTTATGAAGGAAGGAAAGTTACCTTTCCAAGGGCATGTCTGTGAGCTTTGAGAAAGGAGACAAGATGTCCTAGAGAACATTTAAGAAAAACTTGTAAAAAGGCAAGACTTTCAAGATGAGAGATTTATTCATTCCAGCCATATTAGGTATCTAACTACACCTGTGGCCCTGGATTTCAATTTTTCTAGACTCTATGTATGAGAAGGTAATTACCTAAGATGTGGTGTCTATACAAACTGGTTTGGGTTTCCTTGGTTTTCGGAGGTTAAATAAAACATTTAAGATACAATTTCACAAGAATATTTTTGCTTCCTAATACATAGTAATGTCTTTCAAAGATTTATTTTTGTTTCAGCTAATGCATTTTTTTTAGAGAGAAACATATAAGTCTCGAACCCAAATTAGATTTGTTGAACATATTTTGCATAGTACATAAGGACCTAAAGTCCAGGCACAGCTAGACAGGGAAAAGTAAATGGTGATTTTATTGTGAGATGGGTAGTTGATACAGATCTGAAATTAGGAGGATTGCAGCAGTTGGGGAAACAAAGGTTATGAATCAAAGTTAAACCACTTACTATTGTTTCAGAAATTACCACCAGTCACCTGGAGCTCTGTAACTGAGAGGGTACAAGATCTCATCCTGTCTTAAATACAAAATGTATTTAATTCAACAGTTGCAGCAAGCATAAACAAAAGCACAAGCACTACAGTGAACACTTGGTAATTCGCAAAATTGTGGAAATTCTCATTTGCCTAGTTCTGCTGAAGCAGCATATCTCTCAGGAACAATGAGAAATGATATCACTCCTAAATACAAGTATGATTTTGATACAAATAACTGCTGTCAGCTTGGAGTTAATCACATTTTTTTGCTGACATCACCCTTGCCTAAAAACAAAGCTTAATAACAGTAAACTAGATGAATTGATTCTTCAACAACAATCAAACATACTTCCTCTACACTTCTCTTCATGTGATAAAGAGCTTTTCATTTCAAAGCTTGGTATGCTTAACATAGCTTTTTTTACTATTCTTTTAAAGCATTTTTAATGCTGTGTATGGCAGAATATATCATCTTCATTACAGAACAAGTAAGTAAGCAATTCAATATTGCTCACAATGCAAAACTACAAACCATTATATAAAATCATTAAATAACGGTGAGTGGGAGCTAGTCCTTATTCTACACAATGCATAGCCAAACGCTGCAAGTCATTACCATAGACAGCTCTGGATGATAAAACAATATGCATAGATCCCACAAGAGAACGAGCCACAATTCATAGCAGAAAAAATCTCTCCAACGATACAGAGAAAATAAATAGATAGATAGATAGATAGATAGATAGATAGATAGATAGATAGATAGAAATGTTCTCTAGCTCAGGAAGGTCCTAAACTGCAGTATCCCAGGAAACTGAGAATATACAAAGATGTGGATCTGACTTGACTTCCCTGGTTCTTTGCTTTTTTCGTAAGCGTATTTTACATTTCCCTAGAGATTTTAACACAAAGATCATACAAGACTTTAAGTTGAAAAAGATTTTAAAGATCATCTATTTCCACCCCCCTGCATGGGCAGGGACCCTGCACATTTCAGGGGTGAAAGGGAATGTTTAGTGGCTATTTTTGCTGGTAATATATAATACCTGCATGCATTAAATGTATGTGATTTTTTTTTTTTTTTTCTCATAAATAGAACTCTTTTAAATGTGCATCTCAAGGGCTATTAGTACTTTTCTTCTGGTTTTAATTATTTTGCTTAGCCTTTAGATATGCATTCCTGAAAAGATACAGCACACACAGTAGTAGAGATGCATAAATATTATTCAAGATTAAGTGATCTGAATCTACTTGAGAAAAATACAAATTGAATTGAAAACTAGGACAGTCTTTAGGCTTTTCATTAATGAACTGATCTCAGAGAATTACAGTTGTTGGTTTCAACCAATATAAATCATAGCCCTTTATTAGGAAAGGAAGAAAATGCAAGTCTTTGTTGCAACCTCCGGGCACCAAAATTAAAAATCCAAGTGACAGTGATAAGAGATGTCTTCTGCTTCAAATCCTTAATCATGACAAATGAAGTGCTGACAAACACAAAAATATGGGCAAAGCCAATAAAAACTGGCATAAACAATTGGAAGAAACTTTTTTCCTGTGTCTAATGTGATAATGATAAAATTCTTCCCCTAACATTTAGCAAATAAACAAGTTTAATTAATGTATTTCTAAAATATTTTTAGACAGCTTTGTTCTTTTGATCTCTCTTCATCTCATTTCTTTCTGTTTACCATTTTCTTTCCACCAGGATTCCTAAGATGTACTGAGATCTCTGAACTATTTCCTGTCTTTAAGACAGTTTGTGCCACATAGCACTACTGTCAGTATATGTGAAAATTTTCTACCATGGCAGTGACCAATGTCCAAGAACCCTAATAAGTTATTAGAGCTCTAAGATGTAAAAAATTTAAATAAGATGCTCTGAAAGTTATTTGTGTGTGGATTAAGTCCTTTTTTGTATCACCAAGAAACTTGTGGAACCCATTCCAAGACGTCATCACATTAAGCAGATGGAAATCTGTGTCAATACAATTGAATCTGCTAAGTCTTCCACATAATCTTACCAGATGATAGAAATGTATAGTACAAAAATACCTTGGCATATAAACACAAAACTTGTAAAAGTAAATATAGGTTATATAACTTTCTGAATGTTGTTGATTGGCAGTTTTATGCAATCATTTTTTTAGGGAAAGGAATTTACATCAAAAAGTAGCTGGTTTGGGCAATGATAGGTTAAAAAAGAGAAAGAAAAAAAAAAAAAAAAAAAGTAAATTCCCACTGAGGAGCTCTTTGTAATTGTTATTCTGCTCATCCTGTGCACAAAAGAGAATGCTTAAAATATTTAACAGAAAAGTAAAGTTCAGCACTGTTCCAAGAGTATCCTGGGGAGAATAACCAGAAAAATGTACGACTACACTGAGGAACACTTTGTCTTAAAGAGGATATGTCCTATCATAAACAGTAACAATTTGATAATTATTTTGTTCATTCATATACACAATTTATTTTTTTTATTCAGACACCACTTTCCACTCCCATTTCTGCTTAAAAATTGGAAAACACTATTAGTATCTTAAAATTGATTGTTCTTTTCCTTTTTACTAACATCTCCTTTGCTGGAGACATTCAAAACCCGCCTGGACACACTCCTGTGTGATGTGTTCTGGGTGATCCTGCTCTGGCAAGGGGGTTGGACTGGATGATCTTTTGAGGTCCCTTCCAACCCCTAGGATTCTGTGATTCTGTGATCATGTAAATCTTAGAAGAATGTGTAAATTCAAGATGTTAGACAGCAAAAGGAGGAAAGTGGAGAACATTTTTTCTGTTACAAAACCACAGAATTTTATTGTCTAAGTAAAGATTAGATTATGATTTACAGATGTCAAGTGGAAAGGCTTACATTGCTTCTGCAGCTGGTATTTGATGTAAGAAAATATCTTGGTAAATGGAAGGGAATTCAGCTTTATTTCTTCTGTGTGGAAGTTATCATAAAACAGGTTGTTAAAATGTTAACTGTTAACCCTTTAAAAGTGAAGCAGCACTCTTGCATTCATAAGAACAAGTGAATATAAAAAACATCTGTAATAATGCATGATCTAAGCAAGCATATTTTTGTGTGTATTTTATCCCATATCTCTCTTTTGAAGTATTGTTTTGTTATACTTTGACTAGTTAAACTGAGCTGCTAGAAGAAAATTAATTTTCTGGTTTTCATTTGCCCTTCAACCAAATTCAGTTGAAAAAAAAAAATAAAAATCAGAGATCACTCAATGGAACAAATTCAACTAGAAAAGCATAGAAAATTAAAGCAAGTTAAGAAATAAATCCTAAACTTTTCCATTTGAAGAAAGAAATTCAAGTTTGTTTTGTTTTGTTGTTTAGGTTTTTTTTTAAATCCCTATTAGGAATATTGTAATAATGCAAACAGGCAAGAAACATTACAAATAATCTTCATTCTTATGTAGGTGCCACTTCATATGCCAAAAAATCCTCTACACTCCTGCATCTCTTCTATTCCCTTCCCCTTAGAGACCAAATTTTTTTGCATTATTTATGTGGTTAAACAGTACAGCTGTAATCAGTTTAAAATTATTAGGAAAAAGAACACAGAACATATTCTGAAATGTTATTATCAGCAAAGTGTAAATCCCTGTAAATAAGAAATGCTTTCAGTTTCAACTTAAAAAGAAAAGGATAAGTCTCATTAAAAAAAGGTATTTTGAACAAAGAGGATCTCATATGTGGGTAACAGATTCTCTGAGCTGATAAGAAAGATCCCTATACTTCATGGACACACTGCTGTTTAAATTCTGATGCCACAGGCTTATTCCCTCTGCATAAAATTAAGTTCAGAGAGGTCTTGTGGTACTAGATCTTAGCTTCTGAAAAGGAGCACCAATCAGCTTGACTCTCTAATTTATACCACGTATGATGCATATGGGATGGAATACTGCGTTTGGTTAATTTTCGTCACTTGTTTGGTCCACTCCACCCCAGAGGAAGGCCACAGGTGTGACCCCTTTACTCCCTCTTGCTTCTGGAGCATGAGATGTTTTTCAGAATCAAACACTGGCCTTGGTTCTACATCCTGTTCTCCAGCAGTAACTAAAAACATTGAGCATTATCATTCCTAGAAGCAAACGCTGACTGAAAATTAGCCCGTTATCAACAAACGCAGCTACTTAAAAGAGATTCAACTAAAAAGTAAAATAATTAGATCCAAAATTGGTTCTATCCTGGCTCAAACCAGGACACTGTGAAGCACCATAAGGCACATAATTTTACAGGCCATTTTGAGTGTTTTTAAAAGTAGGGTCCATTGCAACAAGTTGCTAAAATTCTTTTCTTCTACCTTGTGAATGCTAGAAGTAGAGTTTAAGATTCTGAACTCAGAACTTCCTAAAGAAACCTTAAAATTAACTTTAATTACAGATAAAAAACAAAGTGGATAAAACAGTTGTGATACACTAACCTATACTTCTGTTGTACAAATCTTGAAAATGTTATCTTAATCTGAAAGCTGTTTGTTTTTTTTGTTTGTTTGTTTTTTTCCAAAGTCCATTCATAGCCTGTCTGGTCCTACAGTAACATGTTTTTAATTAATCTCAATCAATGAGATTAGTTTACCTGTGCACTTGTCTATGGGAAATTAATACAAATATTACAGTATCACCTATATATTTAAATCACAAAGCTCATCAACTTCTCTTGGCAAGGTGAAAGATAAAAGCCATAGAAGGTCCTTCCCAGCTTCTGTCACTAATGATAAACAGCATTAACTGCTTCTGCAGACACTAATGCTGCTATCTTGGGAACACAGGCAGCCACCATGAGAACTTTACAGCTTCACTAATCATACTCTTGTTTGTCACAGAACACCAAATAAAACCTCAACAAGAAAAGGCAATAAATATTAACAGCTATGAACAAAGGAAGGTCACATGAATATGTAGATCTTTAAATACAAGATGCTTTCTTCATTAACTAAATAACTTGTTCATTATTATTGAGTGTCAGGGGACATAAGGGAGAAAACACATTAAAAAAACACAAAACCCTGATTAAGAACTTTAATATAATATCTATTCAACATTTTATACTTAGAGAACAGAGAATTTTTCACTGTTCCACCTTTAATTCAAGGTTGTGAGAAGTTAACATTATCTATTTTATAACCTGTGTATGTTGTTCAGCTTTTACATCACCCAGAAAGAGTGTTGAGGACATAGCTTAATACCTTCCTGTTTCTTTTTGAACACTGAGCCACAGCAGTTTTTTCCATTTTTTCTCCCAAAAAACAGGTGAAATTATCCCTACCATACACTGCCTAGTAGTCCTTTAAAAAAATAATGTTGGGTAGACTTCAGTTGTCACCAGTGCCCCAGTGTCTATGAGGACATATGCTCAGGTCTTGCAATTAATCTACATCAATAATATTTTAAATTACACATCTCCTTGGTGAAGGATTAGCAGGAACAAAAATAAGTGAGGAAGCCCAAACTTCACTTTCCCTTGTATAATGCTACATTTAACCCATATATATTGTTTACACCCATTTAGACCAAAGGTTTTATACATTTTTTCCCTTCAGTTGCCCACTCCCCTGCCTATACTTTAGCAAGCTGTGCCCACCCTGCCTTTACTCAACAAGGCAATCACAAGGCACTCTCTGTATCAAGCCCTGGGCTACAACTCCTTGCAATGCCATGCACTCTCTTGAGAAAACAGGAAAAATAATGTAAGATGTAAATGATCAGACACTCCACCATTATTACCAAAAAAAAGCTGCACAGGCTGCACAACCTGGGCCCAGACACTCCTTCGCAACACCCAAAGCATCACTCAATAGCACCAAGTTTATGTGATCTTTCTGGTACACAAGTATTGAAGATAAAATTAGATTATCAGAAGCTAGTGGCCTATGAAGGGCATGGCAGTCCTTCCATCATGGGTCAACAACACCTTTAGATATATAATCCCAGACTCAAGTGCATTTGAGAAATTTGAAAATTAACAGTATTCAAGAATTATGGTTAAAGTGAAAAATGGTATTTTAGTAGTAACTTTAATTTCACACTAAAAAGTCAGAAATCTTAAGATGAAAATACATTTAGGGAAATATTCAAATTGATCTTCAGTTGGTTGATTCTTTCATATGTATTTTTTCATTCAGAATAAATTAAATAAATCTTGTTTGTATATTTTTGTACTGTAAACAAGTGATCTATTGATATTTACAGGCTTCATTTATTTTAAAATAATACTTACACTTTCAAATTATTTTTTACTGCTTTATTATTGTGTTGGCAACACAAGCCAACCTTGATAGTGACATAAATTGGTCACACGTCTAACACTAATCATTGAAAGTTAAACATGCCCAGTCCACCACTATTACAGATTGATAGTGATACGCAAAATTTCAGGGATACACACCTGAAAGTGTAAACAATATTTTATGTATGAATCAGAAATTAAAATTGCAAACTCGCAACTGGAAGCATTCAGAAGCGTTAAGAAAATAAATAGCTGAAATTTATTATTATGAGACCAGGCTCATCTACAAAATAAGCTGAAAACATATTCAGTGCATGAGTTTCAATTATTTTACCCATCTTTGATCTAATTCCTTTCAGCCTACTAGGAGCTTTAAACACAAACAAATTAACATTTGCTTTTGTGAAAATAGTTTTAATTAAATGAAAAATTGTTTTAATATACTATTATCTACAGTGTAATAGAATGGGATGTAGGAATTAACAGCATTCAAACAGTAGGCTTATTTAGACCCACCATCAATATGTTCACACTTCTTATGTAAGAAGTATGCAAGTATTAATTTATCAGTTTACTCAACACCGAAACAGGAGTTTGACCATATTTTAATAAAAAAATAGTATAAAAAATTTTGTCATGCAGTGTCCAAAAGACACAAGAAGCATCCAAAAGTCAGTAACATTTATTTCATGTATGTGCATGGAAATAACTAGATCAAGGTATAATGCCAGATATCATTAATAAAAATAAGATGCTTAAGGACAAACATGTGATCAGGACAGATAAGTATAAAGCTTTCTCAAAATTTTCTGGTATCCTGCAGAAACACATCATTCAAAGACTTCCTGTGCTGGAGTTACTAATATTTCCATCTAATTGTTCTGATTTTTATTTTTATTTTTTTACTGTATAACTAATTTATTTATTAGCTTATGTAAACATTTTTGCATCTACAACATGCTCAGACAAAGAGATCCACAGCCCAGTGGTATGTTGGCTTAAAGATAGATTTCTTCTGCAGAGTTGAAACTCTTAGTTCTACTTTTATAGCCCATACTCAAGAGAGACCCCTTTGGAAAGTAGAGGGAGAGTCTTGAGTAGGAGCCTAACTTACTCCATTATCTTATGGCTATTCCCGTACTCTTTTTACTGGTTATACAGCCCAGTGGGCCTAAACTTTCTGGATTACATATACATTTATATATATATATATTTATACAGATATGTATATATGTTTACATTTTCTAAACATGTACTTCCTAGGATGTATGCGGAATTCATAACCATCACACAGAGTTCCCTCCCCCTCCACTTAAAGTGATGAATATTAATCAACCATTAAAAAGCCAGTCAACCATTCACTTAAGACACTCAACTCTTTCTTGAAATCATTTAAAGTGAAATTCAAACAGAACAGCAGCATCCCAAAATGATGTTTCAGACAAGACACTTTCAAACAAGACTGTTTGACTTTCAAGCAAAAGACTTTTAGAACTTATTCATCAAAAGGTAAACAAACATAAGAGACCTTATCACACGGGTACAGCAGATATAACAGAAAAAGGAAAAAAAAATACACCTTTGACAAAATGGGAGATAAAAGTAGATAACGAGGAAAACAGGGAACCAGATTAAAGTAACTATCTTGAGAACTTGTTTCAATTCAGATCCATTCAGCAGAGATCTACTTCACAGCAAAATATTGGGATTTAAGAAAAAAATCACAAAAAAAGCTATCATAAGTACACATATGGTGATGTAATAATTGAATGTCCTACCCTGTTATTGTGTTAGGACCTCAGCCTTTTCAGTGAAACAACAATGAAGCAATTTACTTTCACTAGTCTTGACTGTGAATGAAGGAAGAGTAGGTCTCACTGTTGTAAGGTAAAGGAGTAGACGAAAGGATTGTGCAAGTGAAAACTTCCTAAAATCAAAACTTGCCATTTTGAGAAAATTCACATACTTCTAGTAATAAATTATAGGCTTAGAATGCATTTATGTCTCAAGGAAGGAAGCCATTAAAAGTATAATAATGGGTGAGTCTGAAGGGGGCCACTGGATGAAAGTCATATTCCTCAATTTTAGAGTGAGAGGCAGATCAATAGCAATGGCATACTTAGGTGGGACTTTCTTGGCCTTTTCTTATAGCCCATACTCAAGAGAGACCCCTTTGGAAAGTAGAGGGAGAGTCTTGAGTAGGAGCCTAACTTACTCCATTATCTTATGGCTATTCCCGTACTCTTTTTACTGGTTATACAGCCCAGTGGGCCTAAACTTTCTGGATTACATATACATTTATATATATATATATATTTATACAGATATGTATATATGTTTACATTTTCTAAACATGTACTTCCTAGGATGTATGCGGAATTCATAACCATCACACAGAGTTCCCTCCCCCTCCACTTAAAGTGATGAATATTAATCAACCATTAAAAAGCCAGTCAACCATTCACTTAAGACACTCAACTCTTTCTTGAAATCATTTAAAGTGAAATTCAAACAGAACAGCAGCATCCCAAAATGATGTTTCAGACAAGACACTTTCAAACAAGACTGTTTGACTTTCAAGCAAAAGACTTTTAGAACTTATTCATCAAAAGGTAAACAAACATAAGAGACCTTATCACACGGGTACAGCAGATATAACAGAAAAAGGAAAAAAAAAATACACCTTTGACAAAATGGGAGATAAAAGTAGATAACGAGGAAAACAGGGAACCAGATTAAAGTAACTATCTTGAGAACTTGTTTCAATTCAGATCCATTCAGCAGAGATCTACTTCACAGCAAAATATTGGGATTTAAGAAAAAAATCACAAAAAAAGCTATCATAACTACACATATGGTGATGTAATAATTGAATGTCCTACCCTGTTATTGTGTTAGGACCTCAGCCTTTTCAGTGAAACAACAATGAAGCAATTTACTTTCACTAGTCTTGACTGTGAATGAAGGAAGAGTAGGTCTCACTGTTGTAAGGTAAAGGAGTAGACGAAAGGATTGTGCAAGTGAAAACTTCCTAAAATCAAAACTTGCCATTTTGAGAAAATTCACATACTTCTAGTAATAAATTATAGGCTTAGAATGCATTTATGTCTCAAGGAAGGAAGCCATTAAAAGTATAATAATGGGTGAGTCTGAAGGGGGCCACTGGATGAAAGTCATATTCCTCAATTTTAGAGTGAGAGGCAGATCAATAGCAATGGCATACTTAGGTGGGACTTTCTTGGCCTTTTCTTAGTGAGTGAAGAGAGCTTGTTCCTCTAGGATGTGAGCTAGAGGAATAAAGCACCTACTCCAATTGTTCCTCTAAAAAAACCCCATTTCTCTCCATCAAGGAAGCTTGGAAGTTAGCAAAATTAAAAACTCAAGAAAACAAGTGGGGGAAACCAAAGCTCAGTAATGTTTTTATGAGGAGAGTATTTCTTAAGAATAGTGTAGACAAACTTCTTGTCATTCTGTTGTATTAAAAAATGTCATTATTAGACAGTGATCCAAATGGATTATCCTAATAATGGAATATCCTAATATTTGAGAAAGCTGTATATATCCCACAAAGTAACCAAAGCCAAAATAATTCTCCTTAAGTTCAAGCAACATTGTGTTTCAACCAAAAATTCTGAGTTCAGACTTGGCAGGAATGTTCACAATGCAAACTCTCATTCATAAGGTCATTAAGTATTAATGATTTCAGGTGAGTTCCTGCAATAAATTCTTAAGTACCATAAATAACATTATGGCTCCATATGAAAGACTTGTCTGAGTTTTTGAAGAGTGGTGTATCCTACTATATTACCAAAACAGATCCACTAAGCATTATGATAGATATGTGCCCTTATTTCACCATCCTTCCCAGAGACCATATCCTTCTTGGTCATCTCAGGATGCACTATATATTTTATACGCATTTCAAAGCTTTGTTTGGCATGTGGTGTGTGCAATGACCAGCATGACAAACAGCAATTAATTTTAACAATTACAAAATCTCTTTTTAGAGGCCTTGCAGATAAATATATCAGCTGTTGTACCACTGACTGGGAAGATCATCTTATGAAAAAACATCAAGGCAACCATCCAACTTGATAATATCTTTCAGGACTGAGTTTTGGGTGATTTTTCTTCTGATCTTCTCCCATGAGATCTTACATACTCATCCTTAAAATGCATTTATCCCTCATTTTAATTGTTTCATTACTCCCAGCTGAAAATTACTTCAGAAAACATATAAATGATCACCTATTTCAGAGCAGGAGCTACAGATACCTCTGAAATGATGCCACACCCTAATGTTTAAACTGACACTGACCTGGCTCAGTGACTATCTCACACCAGTACTACAGCGATGTCAAGAGCCATCAAGAGGGATTAATCCAGAATGTGATACAGCTAGGAAGAAGCTGTCACACATTAGGAGAAACAAAAGAGTTGTAGCCAGAGGCAATTTTCTGTGTTCATCAGTTCCACTACCACTAAACCAGAAGCAGTGAAAGCTTCCTGTGGTAACAAAGTAAGGATTATGGAAAGACACAGGAGAAGTAGAAAGATATGGGGAGAAGCAGATTAGAAATTTAATCTTGCAAAGTTTTACTTAATTATTTCATTTCAGATATAGTTCCAGTGCAGTAAACTAGCTTAATCTTGTGTTTTAAATTAATAATCTTTATTAACCTGTGCAGGTTAAAGATCAGAACCTGAATCCGTAAATTCTGTTCAAATGGGCCATAATTTATCTGTATTTTCAATTAAACCTATTTCAGAGAAACCAAACGCCCCTGCATAAGTGATATGGCAACTTATGAATTCACTAGTTTAGGGGACAAGAACTGTCCTTGTATGTTTGACAACACAATAGAAAACAGTACCGTTCTGTTGTAGAACAACACTATCACTCCCTTCTCACAAGTGGCTAAAATGGCGCCGTTTCTTTTCCAGAAAAAGTTATTTAACAAAGTTGCTTAAAAACTACATTCGGAAGTGAGTCTTGAAACAATGATTCACTCACACAGCAGTATGGATGCTGAAACAATAAAAGACTGCAGATTTTGTCTGCGTAGCTGAGAGCTGTTTCTCTTTTCAGCTTTTAGTAGTGTCATTGCTATAATACAAGACAATATTCTCATATGCTAAAACTGACTATTACTTGGAAGGATAATAGAACACAGGCCCATTTCTATAAGTAAGATGTGACTAATCTGGTATTATCTCAAGTAGTATTAAGTGGATATTAATAGAGAAATTTAGTGCATTTAAATTTAACACATTTAAAATACATGTGCACTCCATTTTTTCTTCCTTCATCTTTAAACAGCATAAAAATACAGGATCATTTATTCCAGGTGAAATGATCACTTAGAGGTCTCAGATATTCTTCCCCTCCAGTACTATTGTAAAGTGATAAATTACAACAAATTGCAAGCCTAACAAAACAACACTATAAACTGTATTGTCATATTTATTATAAAATTCCTGGTTCATTGCATTTTGGCATTTTATACAACTGGTTCTGACAGTGATTAACATGGTTTGGGCTTCTGTTGTTTCACCCAAGAGAAATAAAACACCAAAATCTCTGCAGGTGTGTAATGGGCCAGGGATTCACAATCTGTTCTGCAAAGTCAGACTTCAAAGACTTCAAAAACAAAAAATCCTGAAGTTGGCATTGCCTCTGTAATAATTTAAAACATTTTGCATATTTCAAGGAATTCTAGTTTCAATGTTTTAATCAGCGCTGTTATTCAGCGTATTTCTGTAACAATTTAACCAATTGCATGATAAATTCTCCATCAGCTTTAAGTTTCACAAACCAAAAAAAAAAAAAAAACAAGGAGTAGATTTGGGACCAAATAGCAGAGCAACTTAAACCATTAAGCACTTGCTTGAAATGGAATAGGCTTTTACCTTACTTGAAGCATACTGTTACAACTTACTGATGCATATGGGTGCTTAGGATTATACAGTACTTGCAAGACAGCAATCAGACAGCTTCACCTACAGTAAAGGAGCCTTGGGACAACATCCCTAATTGCTTCTGTGATTATCTGTCTAAAACTTACACAGGACTTAGTTCAGGCTATTATTTCTCTTAACTATGAGACTAAATATTTCAGTCTTAAAGGAATATTGAAGTAGTACTGTAAACAGCAAATACAGTAATTTCCTTCCCATTTCCCCTTGGTTAGAAATTATTAACTTTATTTTAGTGTCCGCTTGTAAACCTAACAGTGACAGCTTCAATACATTAATCAGATGAAATGAGTAATTTTAATACAAAATAAAGCAATGGAAACCGTTTACACAATTTTGCTGGAGACTCGGTCAAAACCATTGATCTAAATCAAAATTAAAATAATCCTCTTGATCATAATAAAACAACATTAGTAGAAGGAATAAACCAAAGAAATCTACCATAAGAGGAAGGTTAAAAGAGTTGAAATACCATAATATGCTAAGCATTATCCTTACTAGATGAGGGTTAACTCACAAAAACATGTCTCTTAGATGTCTGTTTAATTCCATAGCTGTTCAGGATTTAAGGGAGTTATATTTGAATGAGTCATGCCAAATAACAACATCCTGTGCACTCTCCTGGATCCTGACTTAACAGAGTGTAACAAATTGCTGCCATCTTAATGCCTCTACTTCTCTCTTAGCTTTGTAAGAGTTTTTGTATCAGACCTTCAAACTTGAGGAGGTAAAACAAGGAAACTGCCAGACATAAGCAGAAGTCAAAGTCCCAGAATTTTTTAATCTTATTACCTAATTCAGCATGACTGATGCCAATTTTTATGACTGGGTTTTTTTGTTTTGTTTGGGGGCTTGATGGTTATTGTGGTTAATATGTGCAAAATTAAGTTGCATCCCTTGAATTATTGTAGAATTATCAAATCATAAAATTATTTGAGTTGGAAGGGACCTCAAAGATCATCTAATTCCAACCCCCCCTGCATGGGCAGGGACACCTCCCATTAGACCAGGTAGGTCAGAACCCCATCCAACATGGCCTTGGACATTTCCAGGGATGGGGTTTCTACAACTTTCCTGGGCAACTTGTTCCAGTGTCTCACCACCCCCACACTAAAGAATTTCCTCCTAATCTAACCTAAATCTCCTCTCTTCCAGTCTTGTTGCATTAACCCTTGTCCTCTCACTGCAATCTCCTGGAAAAAGACCCTCCCCAGCTTTCCTGTAGGCCCCCTTCAGGTACTGGAAAACCACTATAAGGTCTTCCTGGAGCCTTCTCTTCTCCAGGCTGAACAACTCTCTGACCCTGTCCTTGTAGGAGAGGTACTCCAGCCCTCAAATAATCTTCATGGCCCTCCTCTGGACTTTGTCCATGAGCTCCATATCCCTCTTACGTTGGGAGCTCCAGAATTCAACACAGTACTCCAGGTGAGGTCTCATGAGAGCCAAGTAAAGGGTGAGAATCACCTCCCTTGACCTACTGGCCATGCTTTTTATGCAGCCCAGGATATGGTTGGCTTTCTGGGATGCAATAACCTATTGCTGCCTCATGCTAAGCTTATTGTCCACCATCAATCACAAGACTTTCTGTTCTCAATCCATTCTCCACCCAGCCTGTATTTGTGCTCAGGATTGCCCTGATCCATGTGCAGGACCTTGCCCTTGGCCTGGTTGAACTTAACGCAGTTTGCACAAGCCCACCTCTCAAGCCTGTCAAGGTCCCTCTGGATGGCATCCCTTCACTCCAGCATGTCAACCTCACTCACGGTTTGCTGTCATCAGCAGACTTGCTGAGGGTGCACTCAATGCCACTGTTCATGTCGCCAAAGATGTTAAATAGCACCAGTCCAAGCACTGACCAGTGGGAAACACCACTCATCACAGGTCTCCATCTGGACATCGAGCCACCAATCACCACTCTGCGAGTGCAACCATCCAGCCAGCTTCTATGATCAGTTTTTTCCTCCCCATGTGTACTTTATAATGACATCACTCTGCACAGTCTGTATATGATAAAAACATTTGATCCTTTCTTTCATTAACATGACACAACTGAACTTGAATTCATTGTTCGTGTTAAGAATGAAATCTACTTTAAAGAAAAAGTATTCTTGTGTCTTTTAAATACTTTTTGTCCTTCAACTGGTAAAGGCATCAATACCTTTAAGACTCAGACATGATTAAAAGCAGCACCTTTAACTGATTAAAAAAGAAAAAAAGCCACAGCTCGTTCTTTACTAACAGTTTTATATTTTCAAATTTTCTTTAAAACTTAAGAACTTTGATGCTCTGCAGAAGTTATAATATGGTCAGCCTGATGGAAATTAAGAGTGAGCCAGGTAACACAGAAATTCTGTTTGCTACTCTTGCAGACCCACATATTTCATATATAACTATTGCAAATACACTCCACACAAAGACTTCACTAATACCAAGCAAATAGTGCATTTAAAATACAGTACTAAACATGGCTGAAATAGAAGTACTGAGGCTATAGAGAAAGACTATAATATAGAAAAAGCACTGTAAAATAATTATATAACAGGAAAAAAAGGTAAAAGTCATACCCTGTGGAAGAAATGGCATTTAACAAGGAAAAGCCATCTAGTAGTAGGATATAGGGAACATTTTTCAGTCTTTTGCAAAGAAAAAACTGCATATGATGCCTTGCTATGGGAATTTAAGAAACCTGATCTGGAATCTTTCCAGTCCTGGCACAAATTCCATCCACTCATTAGATAAGAGGTGAAAAGATAATATGAATATGACTTTTGAAAAGTAGATTTTCAACATGTTATACTGATTCCCACAGGAATGTTCTGGTAGTCATTAGTTGCCATTATTCTTGATGTTGAGGGAACGTCACTTCAAGGAACACTACATAGCCACGACTGTATCACATGGCCCTTGGTGTGTGTGTTTTTGAATGTCTAGAGGCACAACACAAAAAGATCAGAATGTGAAATGTTGCTGTGTGCCATCAAATGAGAAAAAAAATAATGAGTTCATATAAGAAAATAAAGGGTAGAAACCCAGGTGATGCCTGCCTTCACTATGTCCAGTATCTACATATAATCTGCTTGGAGAAATAATTAGTAGAGGGACAGCATACTTCAAAAGTTTGTTATTCAAATCTGGACAGCAGAAATGAACTACCAGAATTCATTAGAATATTGAAGTGCCACTGATTCAAACACCAGAGAATGCAAAACATAACAAAAATTATGCTAATTTCTCCCCTTTTAAATAACAAAAAAATATTATTAGCATCATTATCAGCTAAGCATGTGTGCTAAAATATTAATTTCCTTCCCTATTACATAGAAAAATATGAAAGATGTAGGAGCTCAAAAAGCTATAAATAATGGCCATTCACATAAGATTTGGATTTGGTATGGGGCTTGTTTGTTTGTTTGTTTTTCTTCTTTTTTAATCACCAAGCATCCAAAGAAAGGTGATGATAGATTTCCTTCCACTACTCATATTCCACAATAACAAAATGAAAGGCATCCTTTGTAGGTTGTTTGGGTGTCCGTTTTTTCAGACTTGTACTCTCCTCCTTTTAAGTCTGTATTGCTATCAGTTTCTCTCTGACTTGTAATAAGCATGGCGTAGAATAAGGATGTTAAATTTGCACATTAATTCAAGTGTTGTAATAAAATATAATCATGCCTCTGTGATATGAAACTTCAGTGATATTATTAATTCCTTTGGCATAGACCCAGAAGTATTTATACTGTATATAAATTAATAAATTATACAGCTAGCAGTGAGTTAAAGTCACCCTTTCCAATTTCTGTCAATGAATAATGTGGCTGTCATGTTAAACCAAAAAAAAAAGTTAAACTATTACCTATCAAACTAAAAATGCTAATCAATACTGTTAGCCTGAGGACACTTTTGGTCTTACATGACAAAATTTTCTCAAATACTTATTTTGTTTTATCTTAAAGGCTTTCTTTGCAATGTTATGTTTTGAGATTAAAAAAAAGGCTGGGGAGAACAAAGAATTCATGTAGAGAGCTGATTGTTTGGCATATATTAAATAATACATGTATGTATGATACTGGGTAATGCAGAATTAATACTGAAGATACAAATGACTGTAAACTATCTAAAAGCTATAAATACACTTGGCTGATAATGAGTTATGTACTTGAAAGTTTCATTTGGATAGGTATCTATGGAACTTTCAATTGATACAAGCGTATTGAGAAGAGACCAGATTTGAATGTACAGCTTCAGTAATAATTTCAATACTTAATTCATACAAATACTTTTCATATTAAATTTGGGAATGCAAAATAAACACAGCTTTTCACTTTGATCTCTAATTTACTTCATTTTGAGATGCGAGCAGCAAGATTCCATTTGCTACATGTGACAATTATTTCATAGCAATATTAATCATCAGTATGAATGTCAATGAGGCAGTTGACTTAATTACATCAAGACTTGGGGGTTACTATGTATCCCAGTTTCCTGGAGGTTGAAATTTAATTCCTATGTAAAGCTGACTTAAGACTTCTGCAAGACACTTTTAAGTTTAAAAAACAGTTCTCCCCTTCAAAAAAGCCAAACATACCCCACCTCAAAAAAAAATACAGGCCACCCAACAACAACAACAAAAAATCTCAGAAATTACTAACTGGGGGGATGGCTGGAGTGGATGGGTTTAGTTTGAAACTAGTTTGATTTTATGAGCACACCTACTAAAAAGGGACTTTTTTTCCCCTTTGAAATAACGGTACTCTATACATACCCTGCTAAGTCTACCAAATGTCTACTCCTGACTAAACCTAAAATATTTCATTTTAGAAACAACTTATACATAGAAAATGAGATTTCAGAGGCGTTATCTTACAGATTGTATTACTGACATAATAAGCTGTATTATCATGTATCTTTCTGTTATCTCTTATAGCAATTCATGGTTATTGACTATAGCATCCCACAAAAAATGCTTTCCAAAAATCTGTAAATCATACATTTCCAGATGATGATGATGACTACTGATGTGTCACTTGGTAGAAAGCATACTAGCTTTCCTTGGTATTTTGTTCCTCTGCTAGTTCTGAATTTTTAAAATAGTTAAACAATGAGACAAATACTTGAAACTCTGAAAGGGGTACCTTGTTAATTACTCTGATTATGCAAGGACAGACAAAGTAGTCAGCTAAAACAAGAAAATATGTGACAGGAAGCTGTTCCATATGGGCACCAGAGCAAGCGACTATTTGCTTAGTAAGTCGAACACCTAACACCTTTTGTGCAGCTCTCTGCAAATGCAGCCCAGACACTTCATGAGTGTAGGCGAGAAACCCAGGGGTTCACTGATTTGTGAAGGTTCAGGCAAAAAACAGCTGTGGTGGCTCTCACACATCCACATCTAGATTCTGTCCGTGACACCATGTCAGCACAGCAGGTTTAATGAGAGTACACAGCGAACTCAGAAGAGTTACCTTATATCTCTCATTGGGAGGAGCTGACCCGAGGCTACTGCAGCCCTACCAAAACAATCTTTAATCTGGCTCAACAAGCACTCAGGATTTTCTCAGTGATGTTTCTTAGCAAGTCAACAGCAGATATTATAATGTAGCTTGACCTGTAGAATATGAAAGAGGAAAACAACAAACAAAATAGAAAACAGGTAGTAGAGAAACATCCAACATGTTTTGAGAGTTCATGATTTAAAATTGCTCTGAGGTTTGGTTTTTTTTCCTTGTTTTTGTTGGTTTTTTTAATAAGTAGACTTAAAGGAACAGGAGGATGGTAACTAGAACATGTTATTTCTAAACTATCTAAAACTAAAAGAAAATGACCAAGCAATTTTTTTTTTTTGTCAAGAAAACAGAACCAATACTTTAATTTTAAAGAGAGCCAGAAATATCCATGATTAATCCTTAGAATATTAGAGGGCAGCCATAAGATCAAAACACTGTTTTAAAATTCTTCTCAGTACGACTACCAAGGTTGCGTAGACGAAAAATGTTGGAATGGTACCTAGCTAGGATTTGTGCTTCTTTTTCAAGCTTAACCTTCCTGAAGTTTAGAGAGTCTTCTCTATAACCCTTACCTTGTACATATTTTTCTAACACCTTTTATTTTTTCTATCTCAGCAAAATCCTTGTTAATAGTATGCACAGGTCAGAGAGCGAATGAGAATTCATACAAAATATGGTGGTGTTATAAAGAAAAAAAAAAAATCAGACTCTGAATGACATAGTGAATTTCTGTCTATTGGTGTTCATAGATGTGTTACAATACTGCAGACTTATTATATACATATATAATAAACTAATAAAATAAATGTAAATAATAAACTTAAAATGTTTCTTTATGCACCAGTCCAGTTACACTTTTTCTATGTGTCAGCTTAAGTCTCAGCTTTTTTCTCAGGCAACATTTATATAGTCCTTAGGTTTAAACATTAGTATGTAAATAAATAGTAAAACCTAAGAAGGAATGACATACCAAACTTGGGAAGCTCATTATATAAATGTTGAGAATGTGGCAAAAATCCCGTTTCTTCAATTCATCTAAGATCTTTTTTTCCTCCACTCAAATCAACTGGCTTTCTAATGGTATATTATCATTCCTTTGACTAATTTTAATGTTGTAAATACCTACTCTGGTTGCTTAAGAACACCTGACCCATCACAGCAGTGAAAGTCAAGGAGAGGGATTGCTCTAAGAGGAACAGTTCTGCCCAGTGTAAGTTGCATTTCTTTTTAAAGGATGTAATCCTCCCCAGTGCTAAAAGTTTATAGAAGGAGATGCTAAAACACAGTTCAGTTCCAGTAGATAAGATCATTTTCATAAGCTGCACCAAAATCAAACTAAGATAAACTATATTGGCACAAACTAACGTGAAGTCTAGCTACTGAAAGATGATAAAAGATGTAGTAATTAGAATTTTGTTCTGAAGATTGAGGTATGGCCTTTTAGAACTTCTGACACCAAGAATTTAGTGCATTACATACTTGCTAATAGTGAAAAAACAGTGGGCATTTTTAGTATGAAAACTTTACTGTAAATATTTCACAGCTCATTCTCATTAAAAAGCTAAAATAATTCTCATTCATTTATTATGTGCATTTGAATGTGTGATGTATTTTTTGAAAGAACTCTGTAAAAGAAAAGTAAAAAAAAAAACAACCCTGCAAAATAGCTCAACATACTGCATAAAACTCAAAAGCACTTAAAAAATACAAGTCTTTAAAAACTAGGTTTATTTAGCTATGCAAAAAAATAAATTTCAGGTTTAAACATAGTTGAAGGAAATAAGATTATCCTAGTGACAGGGTTCATTTCATGCTCCTTCACAGTTACAATAAATTCCTAATGCTTTCTCTTTTAAATGAGACAAATGAAGACTTAAGACCTCTTGGCCTTAATCCTGCAAGTTACAAAGCATTTATTCCTTCAAACTGAAAAGCAACTGAACTGAGTTTGTAAAATGTTAGTATCTAAGCAATGTCCCTGATATCAATGGGATTAAATTATTGATTTAATTAGCAGTAGAACTGCTTGAAGATATCATATAACACCTTTCAGCCAGCCTATCTTTACAAGCTTCTTCTGCCATCGTCCTGCAGGAGAATATCTCCACTGATAGGAACTACTGGGGTGTGAGAATGCCTTGACCAAGTCTTCAGCATCATAGAACACACAAAGATACTGCAGTATTCTGTACTTGCCTCAAAAATCTCCCACTCAATGATAATAATTGACACAAATTAAAAATTCAAATATATACCTGCTATCCTCCAGAACAGATTCACAGCATACTATTAGTATGCCAATAGAGTATATTTAATACCTAGAACATAATCATTATTATAATTCAACACTTTATGCACCATGCATAGTGAAAAGAACATGTCATGGCACTTATTAGCCATTGTGCTTGAAATTATGAAGTTCTGTGCAATATTTTAGTATTCATAAAGTGACTAAAGAGCTATAAATGGCATCTTCTAGACCTCACTATATATAAAGACAAACCTTTTCACATAAGCTAATTTAAAATCTGAGCCTACTTTCTCCTTCAATATTTATTTGATACTTTAGAAAGTAATGTCCCTTATCTTTGAAAAAAAAACCTAATAAATCTGCAAACAGATCTAAGAAAAAACCCAAGGCCTTTGCAAGAAATTAACTCATAAAAATATTTTCCAACAGTATTATCAAGACAAAACACCTAGGTTTCTACATTTTATCTGTATAGACCACTAGCTAATCACATGGATTAAATTTATATCCTGAATTTTTTCAAATATTTCAACTTTTCAGAATACTGCTCTTAACTGTTTGGCAAATTATTTGAAAATAACAGGTCCACTCAATTAACACTTGTATTGAATGATATTTGGGGAATTTTGAAAAATAGTATATTTTTAATATACTAGTATATAGAACAGTAGCATAAAAGCATATAGTATGATTTACTCGTATACTCTTTGCTATCCAGCCTATTTTCTCAATCTCTGATCCAGAAGCAAAATCACAGCATTTACAAGAGCTCTCTTCTCTGCAGATGAACTGATTTTCACCAGGGTCAAACAAGTTTACATATTCATAGAATCACAGAATCATTAAGAATGGATGAGACCTTAAAGATCATCAAGTTCCAACCCCCCTGCCATGAGCAGGGAACCCTGCCACTGGACCAGGTTGCACAAAACCTCATCCAACCTGGCCTTAAATACTTCCAGTGATGGGGCATCAACAACCTCCCTGGGCAACCCATTCCAGTTCCTCCCCACCCTCACAGTGAAGAATTTCTTCCCAGTATCTAACCTAAATCTTCCCTCTCTCAGTTTAAAACCATTACCCCTTGTCCTATCACTGTCTTCTCTGATGAAAAGCCCCTCCTCAACTTTCCTGTAGGCCCCTTTCAAGTACTGGGAGGCAGCTATAAGGTCTCCCCGGAGCCTTCTCCTCTCTAGGCTGAAAAGCCCCAATTCTCTTAGCCTGTCTTCATAGCAGAGGTGCTCCAGCCCTTTGATCATCTTGATGGCCCTATTCCAACAGCAAATTAAATTTTTATTTCTAGATTTCTCCTCTGAAGTTTTGATTACATGGACAAAATTATTCAAATTGCTCAGTCTCAAATTCATTTTGTGACACTAGATTTTCAGAACATTTTCAAAGATACTTGATATTTACATATTAGCTAAGACCCTTCAAGAGGACCTGAAGGAAAGTTATACATTCTTTTGAATATATATACAGGGGGAGAGGAAACAAGGTGTGAAATTCTAAATGGAAGGAAAAACAGAATGGTCAATGCTGTAATTCATTTTCCTTAGAGACTTCAAAAATAGAATATTTAATATATTGGCATATAATCACCTTTCCTTCAGCATTTACTAACAAAATAACTAACGAGAATGCTGTCCTGAGTCCAGATAGTCTGTCCAGAGGGAAAAAGTTGTTCTTTATTATTGTGGAAAGTTTTTGTTATGGCGCTGTACACAGTAGGACATACTAAAAATAATCTGTTTCTTTTCTTATGTTCTTGCTTATTTTTCTTGTTTATAAATGCAAACACACACAACTGAATCAAATACATCTGTTGTTTGAGCAAAAAGTTTCTCAATTCTGCCTTCAATTCCACCATCGCTGTGTTACTCCATTTTTTAACTCTTTATTACCCACAACCCTAAAGTTTAAGAAAACTCATTTTCACAACCCCTACACATATAGACCTGGGGAGTGAAGACTGTGATAACTGCTCAGGACTGCAAATCAAGCATTTCATGCCCAAAGCTATTACACAGAAATTACTGTCTGGGGTTGCATCATCAGCATTACTGCTGTAGCATGAAGGAGAAAAACAAAACAAATATTAATGGAAGAGACGGAAGGACAGCAATGAACACATGAAGACTTGCTAAATTGCTGTTGCAGATTTTCCATTGCCTTCTTGTTTAAGGGAGTTATGCAAATGGACTGAAGTACTGACATGCAGGTGTTTCATCTTGTATGTACCATCAAATTACCTATGAGATTTTAGAGTTTTGTCATACATGAGTGAGTCAGGTAATTAAACTATTTGTTGCAATTAAATAGAATGAATAATGCAGACATTATTCCTTCTTTCCTTTTACCTTTATAATAGAAAATTTGAACTATTTTAAATGTAAAGAATTTCACCATCTTGCCTAACAGATTGCAAACTATTTACTGCTTTTAATTTGAAAGAGCCCAAGAACAAGTCTCAACAAGCTGCAGTAAGATACATCAAACATGCATAGCATAAAACTGTTCTTTCTTTAGGTTATATGTCAGTTATTTCTTAAAAAAACCCAACTTGAATAGATTTATAGTTTTAAGACATACATTAGACATAGAAGTGTATTGTGGTGATACAGCTTTTCCTTTTTATTTCAGATTTGATTAATAAGTATTCCACAAAACCTACAAAAGAGAATTCACAGATCTTGTAAAGAAGAAGTATTCAAAGAAGTGGTTTCAGTGAACACTTACTATTTCCCCCCCTCTTTTTTTATTTTTTAAATGAGTCTGACATTTTTAACACTATACTGTATTACAGTCTACTAGCCTAAAGCAGGAATTGAGTTGATTAGATTTTTGCTGAAACACAGAGTAAAAAAATGTGTGAAAACCTGAAATTACAAGCAGGTTATATTAGCAGGTTCTTTTCAGAGGGTAGCTCCATCTTTGTTGTACAATGATGTAAAATATTATAGAGCTTGCAGCTTACACTGATGTAAACTAAAAGCCATATCCAACATGCCTTGATAATGAAGACATCGTCTGGAAAAGAACTCTATTTAAACAAATGTCCAGAGAACACAGATATGTATTTCCCCTAATAATTTTGATACTGCTTTTCTTTCTTATCCTTCTTTTTCCTCCCATATCTGCTCACCGTATCTGCTCCAGTAGCAGTCTCAGGGTTTCTGAGTGAAGCTGAGCCTCCCTCCCTGCCCAGGTGGGACTCTGGCAGCCCAGCTGGAGGGGCAGGGGGGCAACACGCTCCCTGCAACCCACCCACCCCAGATGCAGCCAAAGCTCCTCACTTGCAGGGGCACTAAGGTACATTCTTTATCTTTATGCCTTGAAAATCCCAGCATAGATGTTGCGTTACTGATCAGAAGGGTTTTTCAAATAGCTCATGCTCTGCAGAAATCATAGCAACTAGATTGCATGTTGCATTTCTTGTTTATTACTATCTTGAAGAAAACATGCTAAAATATTCAGATATACTATATGCAAGGATGATTAAGGGTCTGGAACATCTGATTAACAAGGAAAGGCTGAGAGACCTGGGGCTGTTTATTCTCAAAGATAAGACTGAGAGGGGATCTTCTTAATGTTTGCAAATATCTGAAGGGTGGGTGTCAAGAAAGAGGGGCCAGTCTCTTTTCCATTGTGTCCTCTGATAGGACAAGGGGTAATGGGTGTGAACTGGAACACTGGAAGTTCTACCTAAACACAAAGAAAAACTTATTTACTGTAAGGTTTATGGAGCAGTGCAACAGGCTGTCCAGAGAGGTAGTGGAGTCTCCTTCTCTGGAGACTTTCAAGACCCATCTGAATGCATTTCTCTGTGACCTGCCCTAGATTCTGCGGTGGTCCTGCTCTTGCATGGGGGTGGAACTCGATGATCTCCAGAGGTCCCTTCCGACCCCTACCATTCTATGATTCTCTGATAAAATATCCCACAAATTAAATTAGGATAACACAAATAAAACAATTTCTGACTGCAAAGAGATAGCAGTCACAGTAGAAATGTTTAAACACATATGATTGTGTAGGTATATATCATGTCTTTTTTTTTTGCATTTTGTGCCATTTTAATAAGGGAAAATTAATCAGTGGATAGATACCAATTTCAGAATGTTGATGAGATGGCAATGATACAAGCACTGACTCATGCCTCTACTATCTCAGAATCATTTTCACTACAAAAGCAGACTTGCTTTAACTTTATGAAGGGTATCACCATTACTCTTTCTGGCAGAGTAAAACCAACTATCATATATTTAACCTGTACATTATAATCAGCATAGTTTAATTCAGTATCTTTATTCTGTATGTTTATTCTGTATTCAGTATGTATATTATTAAAATTGCAGTTTAACAATAAAGTGAACCTGCTTTCCACTGCAGAATAATCTCAATTCTAGAAGGCAGCTCTATGTTACCCCATATTTTGAATTGCAAAGTAGAATTAGTTATCCATGCAGCAGCCAATATTCTGGCCAGCAGAGAGTCAGAGTAAGGAGTCTGCTGTGTTGGATAGGAGATGGCAAATGGAAGTTATAAAGTACAAGGTAGCATGTCTATATTTACAAGAAGGTTAATTTTTACGTCTCCTGTAATTTACTAAACTCTCCATTTACAGTCACTGGAAAAAAAGATATTGGATTGAATGAGAAAGTTCTCTATCTACTAGTAAGAAAAAGGAACTTCCACTAAATTATTAAATATCAAACAGAAATACGAGTTGATTTAGCAGCCATTTGAGACTGCAGGAAGTTTTTCCACTGAAAATATTTTTCAATTAAAAGACAATGCAAAAGCATGCAAAATGTACATGAAAAGTGTACATGCAAAAATATGTGATACACGTATATATGCAGGAACAACACAGCTAACTTAAATTAAAACAAATTTTTAAATTCTGGTTCAACAAAAATCATATTTTACTGAAATTGCTACACTCTATTTTGAAATTGTAATTTGATGTCACACTCCCAGAAGTCTTCACTGGCTACTATCTGGAGAGATAAAAAATGTCTCCTTTGGCACACTCTGCCTATAGTATGGCATTGCAGACCCTATAGAGAATAATCTGTGAAGAAGAAATTAATACCTAAACCAAAATAGCCACATAGCACTAGATTAAAAATTAAATAACTAATTTGAAGGAAACTGAAGACTAGAGTTTGAAAAGGAGTTACACTGCACTGTGAAGATGAGCAGACACACAGCACTATAATTAGGCATTTAGCAAGATACCCCCTTCTATAGGCAGTAGTAGCTATTTGCTTTTAACTGAAGAGCCTACACACCTAATTTCCTTGACACAATCTTTTCTTATAACCTTTAACTGAACTAGTTATAAGGTATTCATAAAATTGGTGTTGCTACTTTTAACAACAATGAAAAGGAGTAGGAAAGGGTGTTTTTTTTTTAACATTACATAATATTTTTCATAATTTTTTCAATTAATTTTAAATGCAGTTAGTTGAATGTAAAAGTGTTGTTTCATTGGAGAAGAAAAATCCCCTCTAACACAAGGGAGAATCACTTTTATGCCGTATTTTAGATCAGTGGTCCACCAAATTATCCACAACAGAATCTGAAGCCTCACACATTGTAGTCTTATTTGTTTCTAATCCATAATAATCACCTTTGTATCTCTACCACCACCTCAAGGCCAAACTTCATTATAAATTCCTCTTCTTCTCCCTCTCCTCCTGTATTTTCAGTATTTTTATTCTCCCACCCTGCAAAGTCATTTATAACTGCTCTGCTGACTCATTCTGCATTCCTCAGTTGGTTGACTAAAGCACTTACCATTTTCAGTGTCTTTCCCTGGGATCAGATTAGAGTACGTAGAGAATACTGCTAATCCATCTTTACAACAACAGATTGAGTCCTGAACTATTCTCACTTGGATTCTCTTTACCACTCTCAAACTCATTACTTATTTCTCTTTTCATACATTTCCACTGTTATCAATACACAAATGTCTCCCTCTGGATATTTGCCATCTGGAACAGCCTTTTTACATTGCTTTGCCTCATCAGCTCCAGCTTCTATTAAAATCTCCTTAAAATCAGAATTTTAAAATATAAATATATTTAATATGAACATTATACTGCAATTAAAGCAATAAACTCTCTTAGCTTCCTGCCTAAAAATCATGCACTATTAATTTAAAGGCCATGGCCAACTTCGGTGTTGTGACTAATATTTCTAACTTAGTAAAATCCACCAACAATAAAACCTAAAGAAAGAACACAACTTGTAAATATCAAGTCTTAAACAGTCTGTGTGCACATGCATACCTACATGTGTGTATATATATCTGTATGATGCAAAGAGAAAAGCATTCTCCCATCTCTTCAGAGAAATGGAAAAAAAACCCAGCCAAAACAGCTTCATACATTTCAAATGTTTCATTTGTCTTAAACCTGTGAGGAATGTCATACTAGTAAACGCTGATTGCTTGTTTTTTGCATCAGGCAATCTCCTGGTTCCAAGCCAGTAGCTGGAACAATGTTTTCTCTCTGAATGGGAGACAGAAGGTACTGCTTGGACCACAGGAGTCAGTGTTGATGTTAAGAACACCTTTACAAAGATTTTCTGAACAGTATCTAATCAAATTAACATCAAAAAACTGGGAACAATCCAAGGGGTTACATAAAAACAATAAGATATTAAATACTTTACACATTACTACTGAACTTCAGACTGTATGATAAAACACAGATTAAGTAATCTGAACTGAATTACACTTCGCAGAGTGAACTATTTAGATAACATTGTAGAATAAGAACATTCTCCCTTTCATCTACATACCTCTCAGCCAGAATATCTTCTAATAAATTGCAGTCCAGGTTTCATCTGATTTTCCTAAATACTACATATATTTTTCTTTAGCCACAAGCAAAAGAAGCATGGTGAACAGTGTGAGGGATGTGATTCTGCCCCTCTCCTCTGCTGAAGCTGCACCTGGAGTACTGTGTACAGTTCCGCAGCTCTCAAGTCAGAAAAGACATGAAGCTGTTGGAGAGTCCAGAAGGGCCATAAGCACCTCTGCTATGATGAAAGACAGAGAGCTGAGGCTATTCAACCTGAAGAGAAGGCTCTGGAGAGACCTTAAAGCAGCCTCCCAGTCCCTGAAGGGGCCTACAGGAAAGCTGTGAAGAGGCTTTACACCAGAGAAGGCAGTGATAGGACAAGGGGTATTGGTTTTAAAATGGAAGAGGGGAGACTTAGGTTAGACATCAGGAAGAAATTCCTCACCATGAGGGTAGTAAGGTGCTGGAATAAGTTTCCCAGGGAGGCTGTAGAAGCCCCCTCCTTGTAGGTGCTGGAGGCCAGGTTGGATGAAGCTTTGTGCAGCCTGGTCTAGTGTGGCATGTCCCTGCTTATAGCAGGGAGGCTGGAACCTGATGATCTTTAAGGTTCCTTCCAACCTTAACCATTCTATGATTCTATGAAAACACTCTGCTTGCATACACATCTGAATAAGTACACTGAAAGCAGCATACGGATACTCGCTTGCTTTGCTGGAGCAGCATCAGTGATTATGTTTCTTTCACAAATGTTTGTCACTGTTGTCTAGCATCCTCTGTAATATCTGACAGATATTGCATCTTTACACCGTGTTCTGCCATTTCAGCTGCTGTAGATAGATTTCCAAGCAGGAAGAGGTTCAAAGAGTAATGACTATCAGAAAAGTAATTAATAATTTTAGTCATGCTATACATTAACCAAAATTACATTTTAATGCATGCAGCATTTCCCTTACAAACTAACAGCATATAAGATGCCTAATGAGATTTTTTCTGACTAAGGATTTAATTAAAAAAACCAAAACACTGATGAAGTACTCAAATTATATCCAAATTCACTTTTCAATATGGAACAGCTATGGAGGAAGAAGGGGAATAAAAAGAAGCAGCCCAATGCATAAAAACATTCAAAAGATGGAAATAACTACAGTTAATGGAGACCAGTTTTTGCTATTTCACTTTTAGAAGCCTTTTTATTATCTTTTAATATACTCAACAAAACAGGGAGCGTGGCTCATCGTTGTATCATGGTTTCAGCATGTCAACGACACTTCATTATCAGTGTGAAAGGTTATTCTGCAGCAAGGCTTCAGTTTTAGCTTTTCCAGAATTAAAAAAGCAGGAAAAGTCCTTGAAGTTGTCAAGAAAACTTAATGCAGCAGCCTCAATAACCTCACTCATGGGTATGCATAACTTCATTGCTCAGTTATCCTGTGTGTGGTACCTTTTGGTTCCAGGTATTTCTATAGCTCTACCAAATTGCATCAGTTTATCTAGGCAATATCAGAACAGAAATTTGAGAAAAATTACAAGAGGAAACCAGGTGCCACAAATTGCTTCAGTATGACATGTTGTTAATGTATGCAACCTGACTTCCCACAGTAAACACTACAGTTTAGACAGAAAAGATATGTATGTTTATAGATTGGTCTAAACACAAAACACATCTCATCCTCACTGGAAATTAAATATATTGATACTGTATCACATTATTAGCCACAAAAACACATTTACAGAGACAGGTCATTCTGCAAGTTGTGGGTTTTTTTATTTTTCTGGATTTTGATTGTTTTGGGTGTGTTTGGTTTTTGGTTGTTTTTTTGTTTGCTTGCTTTTGGTTGGGTTTCTGTTTTTTTGTTTTGTTTTGTTTTGTGTTGTGTTTTTTTTTTAATCATTCAGTTTTTACCCCTTGCACGTAATAAAATATTATACAGTCTATGGAGTTCAGAGATATGCTTTTGAAACAAGTTTATGCCAAAAATTACTTAATAAAATAAGTAGAATTTTGAATTTGTTCATATTCATATGTTCCTAATAAGGCATTCATGACAAAATCTATATCTAAAAAGATGTTACATTTTAACCTGGCATCATAACAGCCCAGGTACAAACAAACTTGCCATTAAGAAAATAACATTGAGAGAAGCAGTAAGTAGTCAGTGACAACTATAACATTATAGTTAGGCTGTTTAAGATCAAGAAGCCCCAGTAATTTGGGTGAATATCCCCTGAATCGTGCCCTTGTTTACTATTCACAATATTCCTCTCAGTGCAAACAGAGAAAGGAGGACAGGGAAATGTGAGGTCAGCATTATTGTATAGATCACACTATGGTGAAGATCTATGGTATAGATTATAGAAAATTAAAATCCTACATACGTATAGCATACAGTTCCTTGCAGCCAAAAGATATACTACAAGTCTCTGCCTGTATCTCTCCCTACCATACTGCCCTCAAAGCTCTAACCACTGATAAAGAGAAAAAGCCTTCAGTCTAGTCTGAGTTCTCTGTGTCATGACTATACAGTTACACATTTTCCTGGATATTTTGTTCAGACATATGAAATACCATATGGGAACAGAAAAGAGTGCCTGTTGGTGTCTATTTTTTTAATTTAGTAACAGTTGCAAATTAGTAACAGTTGCAATTTAGTTGCAGTTGCAAAGAAACAAAACAAACAAACAAAAAAATAAAAAATAAAGCCCAAACAACTTTTAGCCCACTAAGGCCTAGATCTATTTACTTTCACTTGATTATTTTTTACCCTCTCTTTTTAAATAAAACTTTTTAAAAAATATTCAGTCTATTTATTTCACAACATGAATGTATACAAGTTGATTTTTCACTTCCATTTATACCTACAATAATTAACACTAAAACATACATAGTTTCCAGGGCTAAAATATCTAATGAGATCACATCTTCTCTAAGGGATTGATCTTGTTTATTGACATTCTAATTCCAATGTGATCCAACCCCTACATGGCTAGCAAATTTTATCTAAACAGAAAAAAATGTGTCAGAGGGTAAGAAGACTAATTCTACAATTTGGTACCTTAAGTGATTTTTCTGACCAGTACATCTAATATTTGCAAAGAAAAACATTTTTCTGTCCCTTTGCTAAAAGACTTCAAATAATTTGAAAGTATTTGGTTGTGGAAATGTAGAAGTTCTACACTGATGTGTGTAGTATGAAAACCTGTATCTCTACAGTGCACTTGAAAAGTTATACGTGCACCTTTTCTCTGTATAGCAGCAGGTGGACAAAAATAAATATTTTAGCAGAGATTTCAATCACGGCGCTGCCTGTTTTGTACCCTACCTATGGCCTGTCTCAGTGTAACAGCCTTCACTAGACTGCTTGCCTTGAGCTATGTGGCAAGTAATTAATTGGAAACAAGTAACTACTACTTCTTGATTACTCTGCAGTCCTTGCTCCAGACCACAGGAGATGGAGAGAAATGCAGCCAGGGCCATATGGCATCTACCGGCAGCACAGGGGCAGCCCAGCCTCCAACCAACCACTCCCAAAGTTATCTTCATGCTGCCTTACTGTTTATCCGTAGTTTCTAATCTTGTGCATATGGGAAAACAGTTCATATTTATGTGATCTGAGTCACTCTAAGATTTTTTACTGATCAATTGTGTCAACTTCACAAGAAGTGGATTACCCTTGACAGCCCTTGAAAACAAAAATGCAAGGTTCTCTGCCTCTTCTATATGGACTGGGGCAAATCCTCACCGCAAAAGGAATCTCATCTAGCCTGAGTTTGATTCTATATTACTTTCTCAGCTCAGTTACTAATGACAAATAATTTTAAAAGAAAACTCCTCCTATTTTATATTTTTTGGTATTTCTTCCCCTCCTCTAAAATAAATAAAAATTAAAAGTTCAAGTGACTTTATTGGAAAAAAGTACAAATGATCCAACTCATTTTATCAGCCTAATCCTCATCACTAAAAATCTGATTAATAACTTATGGTAGTTCAACAGGGAACTTCTCTAATTACTTGCTCATGAGCTTCCCACCAGGCAATAACTATTTGTCTTAATTGACAGTGTGTACTCCTCAAATAGCTAAACCTTTCTGTTTTGATAAATTAATTCCATTGATGAACTCTTTGTAAATGACTTACAGTAAATCCAGGAATTACACAGTAGTGGGATATTATGACAAAGAAGGCTATACCCCAAAATAAAATTCCTAACTGTCCAAAAGCAAGTTACTGTATATCTTTATTTAGAAGCTATGAAATTTGTTAACATTAATTACCTCTTTCTTCAAGCTTTAATTCAGGGATAGTTTCTATTAAATTAGATTACTTTCCCTTGGGGTTTTTATGGCAAATATGCAGTTATAGAAACAAGAGCAGATTCTAAGTGAAGGTGATGGAGGCAATGAGTACTTGTAATGAAGTCTGCATCAAAAAGAAAAATGCTCAGCCTTCCATCAAAAATACAAACAGAAAAAAATGCACAACTCACAAGTTGAACAGTACCAACCTTTGGCCACCCAGAAGAGTACAGGAATTGTCAAGAACGCCATAACTATAAGTTAAAGCACCAAGAGAATATAGCAACTTCCAAAGGGTCTTATTTACAGAATACTTTCCCAACTCTCTCTGGAGAATCCCTCTTAATCTCACCA
>NW_009954614.1:3220058-3244386 GCF_000747805.2 Chaetura pelagica
TCTTTCCAGAGCAAGGGATTTCAAGCATCTCTCTTTCTAAGGAGAGAAAACTCCAGTAACCAGCTGGAAAACCGTAAGAAAAGCTGTTCAGAAATACAAATTTAGAAAAAAAGACATAAGCCCTGCCTAGAAATAAAATTTTATATAATCCTGAATTGTAGACCAGTCTATTTCAAGATCTCCAAGTGCTTAAATACAAATATTTTTAAAACTAACGAACACTACCCACACATTAATGACTGACAAGATTTTCTTACAGCACGTCCAAGCCTCAGGCATGTACTAGTAAATTTCTTGAAAATATTTATAGCTTGAGAGCCCTAAAGCACGTTAATGTACCTATATTGGTGTTTGATGAGGGTTTTTTTTGTTGACAGCTTTTCTTCAATAACAAGTTATTAAAAACCCCCACTTTTGTTATGTTTTTTTTTGTGAGAATCTTTAAAACTGTATTTACTGTAATATTTTCAGTAGATCTATAACAAGCCATGAGAAAAAAACTCCTCTGAACAAGGTCTTATGATAAAAGATTTTATGTGTTTGTGTTTCCTGGCCTTAATTATTACACATTTTTAGCTATTAAATCTTTCTGATATTTTCATTACTGCCAGTCTAATACTATCCCACCTAGCCAGCTTTGCAATGCACTACTGTCTATAGTCTTTGTACCTTGGGGAAGGATTTTTCATTTCATATTGTTTGTTCAGTCAACATTTAATGAGATTCTTAAAAGTGCAATCCCTTGGATTGTAATAGAATCCCACTATAGATAAGTGACTGGTAGAAAGTGTTTTGACATTACTACTTTTGCAGAAAGAGAAGTTTATGTTTACAAATGTTCACTAGATCATAAAAGGTGAAAGAAAAAGAGAATGAAGCAGCAATGGGCAGTAACAAAAAACATCTTAAAAAAAAAACCCAAACCAACACAAAAGTATTACCAGGATAGATATCATATTTGAAAACAATATTGCATTTTTTTTTTATCTTTTCCAAGGGGCTCTTTTCAAAAATACAGATAATGACAGCTAGAGGTTCCAGAACACACAAAAAGACAGGTAAATAGCTTGAAAAACTGGCTCAGGAGAATTGTGCTTGAGCCCATTGAAACAAAGTTTAATTAGATTTTTAAAAACATAACACAAAAACAAACAAGCAAAACAACAAACAAATACTTTCTAGGCAATATATTTAGGCATACTTGTGAAAATTTAAGCATCTTTTGAGAAAATGGAAACATAGAGGGGGCTGGAACAGTTGGATGAATGTTTATATTAACTTATAAACTATATCTAATTCAATTTACCTTTAAGCATTCTTTAGTATAAAATATTTCATTTTCTAAAAAATTAAAAATTGTCCAAACCTGAAAGAGCAGGCCACTCCTGGATTTAGCAAGATTCAGCTTGACAAGACAAACTAGTAATATAAATATTAACTGCTGTGATCAACTCCGTGTTCAAAGTCTCACAGAACCCTCAAAAGCACAGAAAGCATGAGATAATTACTCTGGAAGCTAATTTTCCCTATGATAAATTTATATCTGAAAGAGCAGTAGGAGAGTACAAACAGTTGTTTGTCTTCCTTTTTAAAGCACCATGAAAATCAGCTGGAACTTATTATTTAGCAGGTTCATTTTTTAAAGATAATTATAAGCATTTTTATTCTTCTCCAACATATCTTATTTTTAGTAGTTACTATTATATAGCTACAATAATATATAAAATTATTATGCCTTACGACTGGAAGTGTTCAATTCATTAAAGAAATAGAAGACATCCAATTTCCTTGTCTCTTTATTACTGAAGAAAGTAATGTAAAATTCTTATTTGCTCTTTTCTTTATTGACTCTCCTTCAGTGTGAGTTTAAAACTTGACAGTTGACCAGTTTACCAAGATGTCAACCTATATAATTAACTTAATTAATTACGATAATCTAAATTTCTAAATCATAGATTTACTAAAATAATTAACTACCTAAAAAGTTTCAGAAAGTTATGTAAATACTTACATTCTTAACAAGTATATACTTAGCTGCTTTTAAAAATATTTATATTTTATTGATTTTCAAATAGTTTGGAGCAGACAGCTCAGCTGACAGCTTATGACAATGTATAGCTCAGTCAGGAATTCTAGAGGGCCTCCAAAATGCCTCAGACATGACTAGGCAGCATGCAGCACCCACAACTAGAGAAAGGCCTGGGAACATTATGAATTAATTGGTTAACTAGCCTGCTAATCTGTGCATGCTTGCTCTCAGCTCAACCTTCACTGCCCTTTCAGTCAACCAGAGAGCTGCAAACAGGGAGAAATGGGAAGGCACAAAAGAATCAGAGATCATTTAGTTGCACAGTTGTTCTCCAAAAACAGATTCAGCTCAAAAAGATCCATGTATAGTTTATCTGGGTTGTAGATTAAGTGAACCATACATACTGAGGTATCAGACCTGGCAGTTTGCAGGGACATCCTTGATCCAGCAGGATGCTTTAGATGCTTTAGCAGAGCCACATACAGATTTCCAAGCCAGGTCAGCAGTGCAGCTGCTTACAGCAATGCTTCAGCTGACCCCAGGGAGGTCTAGGTTACTATTAGCCTCCCCTTAATACCAGGCAAAACCTGGCACTAGAAGGCAATGCACCTGAGCTAATAAGCCCTGTCTGGATCCAAAACACTGAGGAAAAGGGGGCTGAGGCAGCCTGAGTCCTGCTGACATGAAACAGAGCCAGCACTAATAAGCTGGGTCCATATGATGGTTTTCATGCCAGGTTGTGCTGTGCATCCCAACGGTATGGGTATTTTCAAGGTTTTTTCCATTATCTGCTGTTTTCTTGCTGACTGCCTGGCGTGCCATCACATTTGGCTGGCCATAAAAAAGCAATTTGTGGGGGAAAAGAAATGGAAAGGTCTCCTGCACATACAATTTGGCAGCTCCTGGCATTAAGAAATAAGGATTTAGATGTAAAAAACAAACAAAACAGCTGTTTTGTTTTGTTTTTTTCCTGTGATTGAGATTTTTGAATTTTAAAACATGTTTCTGCCTGTAGCATGTGACTAATACCATTTTTAAAATAACATGTGCAATACTCTAAAGTTTGAAAACTATGAATGACAATTTCATTATATATTATGCTTAAAATAATCCCCACAATAAATAAATTTATATGAAGTATAATCTAGTGAGTTAAAACTTGTGATGCAGGTAAAGATCTGCAAGGAAAGCTAAATTTTGTAGAAAGTGTTTCACAATCCTCCTATTTCTTAATTATAAAATACTGCTAAAAACCTGCTGAAAATTCTGTTTTGTTTTTTTTCTTTGGGGTAAAAAAGAAGAGGTTTTCCTTCACCAAAGTATGAATCTTGAGGTAATTGCATAAGATATGCCAACTCATCTTTTAAATCTTACAAGCTTCTATCTCAGCTATAACCTTTTTTGTTTTGTGGTGGAGTTTGTTTTAATTAATGCCTGGAAATGCAGTTATTTTTATAATGAATTTTAAAACTGCTATTTGATTTTTGTAAGTAATATACAACCAAGTCCAAATTTACACTTTTTCCCAATATGGAATTAATGGACTGCATGCTTCACTGTTGGTGGTGATGCTTTGGTAACAAACAGTAGCTATATTTGATAGGGGAGTAATGCAATCTAAAGACTAGGTCATCACCTACTGGGAACTTCAACAGAGTACAATAGCATATGTAATACCCATAATGATGAAAGACTTTTTGAAAAGTATGAACATGAATCATCTGAAGATAAAACAAAACTGAACTTTTAAAGCTTAAAAAAAATCCAACACTTGTATTTCCTATTGAGTCTTTTTGAGTAAAGTAAAAACTCAGAGAAATCTTAGATCCAGAGGAGACAACTACAGTCTACATAAACAGCATCATAAAATATGAACTAGAAAGGCAGGCAGGAGCACCAGGAAGTACTTGCATAGATGAGCAAGGTGCTCCTCAACACAGTTAAATGTGAAAACAGAGAGCAGGGACACATATCCTGGGAGGAGTACAAACAAGTTCCCCACCTGGAGTGCTGTGTCCAGTTCTGGAGCCCCCATCCCAAGAAGGACATGGAGAGCCTGGAGGGAGACCAGAGGAGGGCCATGAAAATGATACAAGAGCTGGAGCACCTCTGCTATGAGGCCAGGCTCCCCCTATGAGAGAGCTGGGGCAGTTCATCCTGTAGAAGAGAAGGCTCTAGGGAGACTTCATACCAGCCTTCCAGTATCTTATGGGGGATTAAAGGAAAGCTGAGGAGGGACTTTTAACAAGGGTAGGTACTGACAGGACAAGGAGAAATGGATCAAAACTGCAAGTGGGGAGATTTAGATTAGACATTAGGAGGTAATTCTTCAATATGAGGGTGGTAAGACACAGGCATAGGTTGCCCAGGGAAGCTGTGGAAGCCCCATCCCTGGAAGTGTCCAAGGCCAGGTTGCATAGGGCTCTGAGCTACCTGGTTTAGTGGGAGGTGTCCCTGCCCATGCAGGGGGGGTTGGATCTAGATGATCTTTAAGGTCCCTTCCAACTCAAACCATTTTATGATTCTATTAATACATGGCACAATAGCTATAAAAGGGATCTTATGTCACATCCCTTGATAAACTGAATGCATGGTTTCTTTAGCCTATACAGCTGAAGAAAATATCCTGGAACTTTTTTCTGCCACCTTTGGAGTTTCATAATGGTTTTGGTGGGTTTTTTATCGTTTGGGGTTTGTTCGTTTATTTAAGAACAGATACTAAAATTAGTTTACTATAATAGTGACTGTTTAGGCAAGTTAACTACAAAATCAGTATTACCTTCCTAACTTCCATCTACCATCCTTCAGCTTGTACATCATATAATTACAGCTGTGTCAGAGAATAGCATTTGGTTATCCAGAAGAAAGCGAAAAACCTGTCTCATCACATGAAACTCTTGACCAAACTCTTAAGGTTCTGAGTAGCCATGAAAGGAAGGGAAAGACTATTCACATATCAGAAATGTTTCTTTCTTTTACTGTTTTCTGTACCCTTCATTGACCAGGCACAGGAAAACGAGAGATCTGACCTTTTGTTCTTAACAATTGTTATATTAGATGTTGAGCTGAAAAGTCTAGATTCTCACATCTTTCATGAAATATGAACTAGAAAGGCAGGCAGGAGCACCAGGAAGTACTTGCATAGATGAGCAAGGTGCTCCTCAACACAGTTAAATGTGAAAACAGAGAGCAGGGACACATATCCTGGGAGGAGTACAAACAAGTTCCCCACCTGGAGTGCTGTGTCCAGTTCTGGAGCCCCCATCCCAAGAAGGACATGGAGAGCCTGGAGGGAGACCAGAGGAGGGCCATGAAAATGATACAAGAGCTGGAGCACCTCTGCTATGAGGCCAGGCTCCCCCTATGAGAGAGCTGGGGCAGTTCATCCTGTAGAAGAGAAGGCTCTAGGGAGACTTCATACCAGCCTTCCAGTATCTTATGGGGGATTAAAGGAAAGCTGAGGAGGGACTTTTAACAAGGGTAGGTACTGACAGGACAAGGAGAAATGGATCAAAACTGCAAGTGGGGAGATTTAGATTAGACATTAGGAGGTAATTCTTCAATATGAGGGTGGTAAGACACAGGCATAGGTTGCCCAGGGAAGCTGTGGAAGCCCCATCCCTGGAAGTGTCCAAGGCCAGGTTGCATAGGGCTCTGAGCTACCTGGTTTAGTGGGAGGTGTCCCTGCCCATGCAGGGGGGGTTGGATCTAGATGATCTTTAAGGTCCCTTCCAACTCAAACCATTTTATGATTCTATTAATACATGGCACAATAGCTATAAAAGGGATCTTATGTCACATCCCTTGATAAACTGAATGCATGGTTTCTTTAGCCTATACAGCTGAAGAAAATATCCTGGAACTTTTTTCTGCCACCTTTGGAGTTTCATAATGGTTTTGGTGGGTTTTTTATCGTTTGGGGTTTGTTCGTTTATTTAAGAACAGATACTAAAATTAGTTTACTATAATAGTGACTGTTTAGGCAAGTTAACTACAAAATCAGTATTACCTTCCTAACTTCCATCTACCATCCTTCAGCTTGTACATCATATAATTACAGCTGTGTCAGAGAATAGCATTTGGTTATCCAGAAGAAAGCGAAAAACCTGTCTCATCACATGAAACTCTTGACCAAACTCTTAAGGTTCTGAGTAGCCATGAAAGGAAGGGAAAGACTATTCACATATCAGAAATGTTTCTTTCTTTTACTGTTTTCTGTACCCTTCATTGACCAGGCACAGGAAAACGAGAGATCTGACCTTTTGTTCTTAACAATTGTTATATTAGATGTTGAGCTGAAAAGTCTAGATTCTCACATCTTTCATGTCTCTTCTACACCATCTCTTTCAGTTGCTTTACATTAGACTTGCACTGAAACCAAAATTATGTCTACACTGTCCCTCCTAACTCAGCTGTTGTGAAAGGATTTACTCAGTAGAAGCCAAACTGCAAAGCCACCTATGGGACCTCAGGGTTTGCTTAGAGCTGTGGAGCATCTGTGTGCCTTGTCTTCCTTCAGGACAGCTATGAGGTGAATCCCCAAACTTGAGCACTTGCAGACCACTCGTTAGGGATGGCTTTCCAGTGCTTGCGCTTCTTATCCTCAGAGGTACATATATAGATTGTTTTGTTCAGATTCACTTCCTCCTTAAAGGGTGACCAAATTTCACATTATCCTGGACTTAAACAACAGTAAAAATCTGTTATGGGAGTTACTGATAACAAGCTACTTGGGTCACATGACCTATCAGCAATTCAATTTTCAGTACATGGTAATAAAGCTGCAAGATTACTTTGCCTAGATAGACCAATCTACTACTTTAATCTTTGTGACCACTGCAAATGACTTAATTGTGTCAAGATCTCAAACTTTCAGAGTTTCCTTATTGTTTCAATTTTCATTTGGGTTTACTCAGATTTCTACACACCTTTATCATAAATGAAGATACATAATTCAGGCTAATTAAGAAATAAAATTGTCAGTTGCTTTTAAATATACATCTCTGCTACAAATAAATGCATGATAAAAGGTCTTGTCTCTCAGTTTACTAAAATTACCTACGTGATACTGAATTCTTTTCCTCTCATTCAGTCTTGGTTTTTAATGTTACACCTGTCGCTCCGACTATGTCAAAATCCCTCTAAGCTACAGCAAACAATCCACTAGTAATGAAAGCAAGTGATTAAGACGTAACAAAATATACTTAGCCTTGAAGAAAGAAAAAGATTTTTAAAATTACCTTCACTTTCAGATTTACTAAAAGTATACATATACACAAAACATGAAAATACTTTACATGACATATAAAAAACAGTATTATTGTATAATTACAAGGAAAAAAAAACCTGACTGAAGCTGCCTTTCAATTATGGCATATTATATGTGGGAAACTACTGACAATGCAAATCCCCACAGGGAGAGATTTGTAAGAAATTCCCATTATAGCCCATTGTGTATTGCTGTTCAAGCAGAGAGGGTTTTCTTGAGTTGACACAGAACTGCACTTACCTTTGACTGCCACCAGGGTAAGTGCTAATTTAACATAAGTGATAGTCTTTTTGTTTGTTACAGTTGTCAGAAAGGTACAGGCCTATTACTTAAACTATGAAATATAGGAATTATATTTAATTTTTACACACAACTGAAGGTCACAGCAATTTTAAGTAAAAACAAATAGAAAACACAAGCAGAGAGAAAAGAATGTGCAACTGACTGATGTACTGCATGTACTCACTGTACTGCATGGAAACCAACATTTTCCCCCACAGATTTTACTTTCATATAATCATTTCCTTCATGTTATTTCTAGCCTTGCACAGAAGGACAAAACACTAACGTCAGCAGGCGTGAAAGTTGAAGACTTAAACAAAAAAGCAGGTTTGGCTGCTGAAGCTTTGAGACTGTTGAATTTTATTTTATTTTTTCAATTAATTTATTTTGCCTTCTGATGTTTTGAGAGCATGCAGTTCCTGTAACATGGTAAAATTTTAACTCCTGCTAATCTGTCTTTAATTTGACCACTAAATTTTCGCCATGCAATCAAGCAAGCGATATACTAACAAGGAAAGATAATTTCTCTATCAAATCTGCTTTTCTTCAGTCTTGACAAATATAATATACTGCATAACAAATATGACGTTTAAAATGTGATGCCTTCTCATTCTTTTTCAACATTAAATGGACTGTTTAGTTTATATAATAGCATTACATATTTGAGTTTTTTCCTCAAATTTTGACCAACTTCAAGAAAGGTAGCCTGTCAAACTTCAGTGAAAACACTGTAAAGTTGTCTTCTTCCTCAAACTCTTCTTCCATTATAGATATGGTATGCAGAAAACTGACATTTCCTTGAACCTACAGAACTGACAAAACCTCATCCTGCCAGCATTAAAGGAATTAATTACAATTAATAAAAAATCCTGTATCTTAACATTTCCTGCTAAACTAAAGAACTAAAGAGAATCCACTATAGACACCACTACTAGCTATCAGTGTAACATGAAAGGCACCCAGACACAATAATAATAGATGGGTAACAGTTATAGTACCTTCAGAGATCAAGAGCCAAGACTGAGAGTCAACAGAAAACACCAGGAGAGGGATGCAGGGTTCATAACTGGGAGCTCTAAGAAAGCATCTTCATCCTGGCATGTGTCTTTATGAAAGGAGTCCCATGAACCCTACAGCCAAGTATCACAAATATGCACACAGATGGTGTGTTGAACACTGCCTTTTCTGAACACTGGGGCAGGGTGATGAGGAAGTGTAAGAAAATACAGCCAGCACCCTAAGAGGCTCAAGACTGTATTTCCATTGTAGTTACGTGGTTGTAACACAGAAGAATGTTTTCTTTCACTTAAGGAGCAATTTATGAAGGAACCCTGAGAAATTTGAGACAACCTTGCCAACACAATGAATCTTCTGCTCACTGTTAAATAACTGAAAGAGAACTCTGAAACCTGCAAAGAGGAAAAGGATGGGAAAAAAAAAAAAAACAACACCCAACAAAACAACAAACAAAAAAGCACATCCTTTTTAGAGTGGAGTTTTCAAGGTTGCAATAGGAATTTCAAAGTCTCAAGGTGAAGCAGAGACATAAATCTAAGAAGATAACCTGAGAAACAACACCAGTCTTTTCTGCAGGGAGCCGTACATATTAATGCAGTGCCCAAAGTTGTCACTGAATGAGAGTCCTCATAGAATCACAGAATCATTTTGGTTGGAAAAGACCTTTAAGATGTCCAACTGTTAATCTAGCACTGCGAAGTCCATCACTAAACCATGTCCCTAAGCACCACATCTATATGTTTTAAATAGCCCCAGGGATGCTGACTCCACCACCGACCTGGGCAGCCTGTTCCAGTGCCTGACAACCCTTGCAGCATTTTTTTCCCCTAATATCGAATCTAAACCTCCCTTGGCACAACTTGAGGCCAGTTTCTCTAGTTTCTCTTATTTGGGAGAAGAAACCAACCAGTGTCCTTTCAGGTAGTGGTAGAGAGTGCTAAGCTTTCTTACAGGAGCAGCCCGCAGAAGCCCTAAAAGCTTGCAATAAAGACACAATGTACAGTTTTAGTGCACACTGTGAGTGGAGAGCTTCAGAACCAGCTCAGAGGACACTGCATTTGCCACTGATTTCTGTTCTGAGAAATGCTATTAATAAGATAATTCAAAGTACACAAAAGGATTTTTGATACATCAAATAAGCACGAGTGCATAACACTAAAATCACAAGTTAAATTCACCATCACCTAGTCATGTATTTTCTTTTTGTCAGACAAAGGACATTTGAATATAACCCAAATGCAGCAAGCCAACAAAATATTTTAATATTTTGAGTTTGCACTGGTTCGATGCCCAGAAAACAGGCTACTCTGGCAATTTGACTGTTAACATTCAGGTGACAGAGGTGAGGGTAATAAAGGATCTCTGTGGGCTATAATGACAAAGCTGGCACATAAAATAGGTTTAGCAAAATAGAGAAATTAACTAATCAAGGGAGCAGAGACTCTACCGCAAGTCAACTTGTTAATAAAATAGTTGACAAAGCTCCTAGTAAGTTTATGCTTTGTCCATGCAGGAATTTACCACACTTACCTTCACTCTGGGGTCCTCAATGAAAAAGTAGTGTGTCTCCAAGGTCAATGATTACACAAACACACAGCAGCTGCACTCATTCTTAGTATTTTTTTTTCTGGCATAGGAAAAATGAAACTATATAGTAATGTAAAAGAGCTGTAAACTGCAGGAGGCTGAAATTACAGTAAATATATGTTGTTCTTAAAGCCTGAAACAAACTACTATTGCATTTTGAGCCTACAATAAAAAACTGGTGATTAAAGTTATTCCATACATATATGTATTAAAGAAGTTTGATATTGCAGCAGCAATTAATTTTCTGTCTCTCACATTTATCATAATAATTTACAAAAAAACCTAACAGTAAAATATAATCTCATTTCATTTTGCTTATCAACAGCAATCAGGTAACATATTACTATATGAGATACAATCAGTAGAACAGGAAATTTATATAAAGATGTTTACTGCTACTACTGGGTACTTGTACTGATATTTTAAATGTATAATTAGAATAATGACTAATTTGCCTTTCATTATAAAAGCAGAAAGCTTCAGTCCTTGGGTTTATACTTTCAGTTGTAACTTTGCTCTGACAGAAATTCTAGGAAGAACAATTTCCCTGCCCACTTTAAAGAGACTTGAAACCACTCCAAAATACCACCCTTTAAAAAGAGTTCAAATTAAGAAGCATAATGAGAGTTTTCAATGGTATTAAGCAAAGGAATTAAATACTGAGCACCAAATGAAAATATATTCTTATACTGTCTGTGATGGAAGGGTTTTAATAACATGCATTTTTACATTGCTCTTCCTAACATGGACCTTATTCAGGAAGATATTTATGCATGTTTCTAATCTTGTTAAAGGCTTACTCACTGATGAGCTCATTGTGTTTCAAGATGTGCTTTGTTTCTACAGCTATGATTCCTCTTGAGTTGTACTTTACAGCTAAGTTATTAAAATTACAGCATAAGTAGTCTAGTAGGATGCTCCATCTGTGACACTGACAGTATAGGGGGTTTCATAAGACATAAGATAGCCTCAAGGGGAAATTTCCTCCTAACTCACAGCAGTTAGCAGATGTCATTCTTCCTCTTCAAAACAAATCAAAGCCAAGTTTTCTAATTTTTGAAACCTATCTAATGTGTTCTGGGCTGTTTTCCCTTCAAACTCATACATTTTGAATACTTCTGTAAATCTGATCAAGTTTAATTTCCACTATTTGGAACTGCTGGACTTAAAAGAACCCACCAACCACTCAACCAACCAACCCACAAAAACAAACTCAGAATCTATAAGACCAGGGTTTAAGGACAGTCGGATGGAAAGAGCTGGCATGTCTGTGTTTATTCTGGGAGGGAGAGATCTTGGCCCTTTCATGAAACATAAATAGTTACCATAAATAAAAAAGGAAAAATGATAGAAATTGTGTAATTTAATGGATGGGCGGTATGTAAGTAGTAATTAGCAGGTAACAACCATCTTAGTACTACTGAAAATAAAAATCACGTAAAATGAAATGTAGAACAAAGTTAACAAATAAACTCTTATTCCTTCATCATACTTTTCAGACATTATCTTCAAAATCTCTTTTGTTTACAGAAGTTCAGCATTTTCTGCACACTTTTATGTACCAGCAGACCACAGGTAAACATCAAAATGTTTTGGGGACTATCACAAATTCATTACCAACTTTTGAATTAAACACTCCAAATTTTACTGTTCAATATGGATTTACTGAGAACATTTCACCAAAAATGTCCATGGTCCAAAAATTGTGGAAACATATCCCTTGTCTAAGTTACTACCATGTGCATTTTTATAATCTTTTACACTGATTTTGAGTTTGGCTTCCCATACCAGTTCCAGTCTTTCCAAATTTTTGGGAGGTACTTAGGAATGTTCTCATCTATAGAATTACAAGTACTACACAAAAAGCAGGTGTGAGTTAAGGAACATAAGGAAAAATATCAATCACACACAAATTAGATGACCAAAGTGAGAGGAAACACACAGCATAAAAGAGCCATAGTAAAATGAGCCAGGGCACATAGAACATTTGCTCAAGGAAGTTGTGATCTCTCCCAGGCCTTGCCTGGGAGCCCACTCAAAGAATCTGAGCAAAGAAGAGGAAGAAAAATTATTAACTCTCATTTAGCCTACTTCATCTTCTGACTAGTATTCAGTAATTGGATACAAAAAGTTCGATTTCTTGTCTAATAGACGCTTTTCAGGTAGGTTGACCACTTTGTGTTAACACCCTAAGACTATGGAAATCCGTACTAAGTGATTTAGGAATACAGATCTCTCTGTAATTAATGTGGAATCCAAGTTCCTAACAGCTAGGGATTTTCAATAATCCTAAATGTTACACCATATTGTGAACGATAACATGAAAAAAAATCCATGTAACTCCAAAGAACAGTAAGTAAACAAAGGAGAGAAAAATGGTTATCCCTTTCTGCTTTCCAGTAGTAATAGATCATCAAATCTGAAAGAATCAGTAAAAGCTTTATAGAGGAGCAAAAGAAGATGGACTAAAAGACAATAAATAAATTTATAATCACTTATAAGTATTTTTAAGCATAAGTTTAAAATTTGGGTAAAGTAGGCAATAGTAGGGATATTCTGAAAAAATACAAAACGTTAAGGGATAGGGAAAATCTAAATAACAAATATGACAAAATAGTGGCAACTCAGTCAAGCTACACTTTTGCTTTTCTGTAAGGAACAATGTTGAAGTAACAACAATTTGCCAAAGTGTAAAATGAACTCCAACTGTCTGGCTTGGCAAATCTCAATCTGAATGAATATCCTGAGGCATACTATCATGTCTCAAAAAAGCTCTAGTTGAATAAAGTCTCATCTGACCCGAGAATCAGTTCATCTGAGAAACAGCAATACAAAATATGTGCAGAAAGCTATTTTGACACATTTTTCTGAAGGTGGTGCCACAAGAAACTTCCTATCAGCATATCAGTCTCAAAAAGAAACTAATGACTAACAACAGTGTGGATGCTATCGCCCATTAACTGAATCAAGGTAGGCAGTGTTAACTGGAAAACAAATAATTGTATTTTTCACTGAGAAAAAGTAGGAATGCTATAAAGCCAAATAACAAGTGAAATGTAATTCTGATGAAACCAGTCATGACGTTTAAATTTCAGTGAAGCTTGATTTGATAATGGAAGGCTAACTTCATCCTTCCAGTTTCATTAAAGAATATAAAGAAAGGCATTTCTGGAGATAGAAAAGTGTTTACTACTGAATTTATCCACAGCATAGTACTTCTTGAGACTGAGGATTTGAGGTCAATCCTCTAGTTTCAGAGAGTTAATCAAGTGATTAAACTTTGACTAGAAATTTCAGGGATAAAGTTCTTCCAACTGAGCTTAGCCTCATCATGTATGATGGAGTTCAAATTTACTGTATCAACACTCTCCTGAAAACCCTGTGTTTCAAAGAAAGCTGATTAAATGTTGTTACCATCCCAACTTAGCACAGACAGGTTATTCATATTCAATTTCTTCTCTTCTCAGTAGCTGTTGCATGATCTTTGTTGGGGAAAAAAAAAATAATTAAAAAAATTAGAACCTGCTTCCTGCAAGTGCAAATGTAAACACTCAGCTCAGTTCTATTTTGCTCTACAGAGATTAATACATGTGTATCGATCTACCCACATGCATCCACCTGAAACCAAGGCCACTAATTAGATACTAAATGTGCCAGGAAATCTGAACTTCATTTACCAGTTCTGCCACAAATGTGTGATGTGCTTGAAAATCCTTCCCTGAAAAATACTAAGGGAGCACAAAAAATACCTCTGAGTTCCATTTCACATCAGCTAATCAAAATTTCTGAAAAAAAGAAATTTTAAAAAAGGACTTTTCAAGCTTCAGTAAAATCTTCCACAAAATCTTTCTTATATAACACTCAGATACTTTTTGGTGTTTTTTCTCACAAAAATATTCCAGTAGACACATAGCATTCTTATTTCCAACTTAGTTATAATCATGCTACACAGAAAAAAAAGTTACAATGTTAGGTCCTTGGACTGTAATCTATTATTACTAGTGAAAGCATTGCTCAAAGCAGAGAGTAGGGAGAAATGGTTCTGTCCACAGCTCAGGGCACAAGTCAGTCTGTTAAAAATTAGTCATCTCACTCAGTCAAAATTTTGTAGGAGTAGATTCTAGAAAAGCTTTGAGATCACAAGGATAATGAAAAATGCCAAAAAAGTGTTTTACTTTTGAAAACAAAAACACCTGAAACGTGTTTAAATGTCCCTTGGTCACAAATAAAAAGCTTGTAGATCTTGTTGAAATCACAGTTCTATTGCAACTATTGCAGCCACGTTTGCCTAAACCTGCAGAGCTTGAAGAAAAGCATTGAGCAGAACCAAACAAGCTGTTTTTTCTTGTGGGGTGTTTTTTTTCCCTCCTTGTATCCAGTAACACAAAGAACTAGACCTAGAAGGTTTGCAGTTAGCTTTAAAAGTTGAATGAGCTGTTATTATGCAACGCTCATACTTGTCGTGCTTGGTCTTAATCCATGTAGCTGCTGAACTCTCTGTGCAGCACAGGTGCTGTCTGGAGTTCAACTCCCCAGTGAGCTCGGTGAGAGCAGTCAAGCCACAATGCAATGCCACCTTGAAGTGCTGCTGAAAGAGGTTAGCAAGCCTTGCTGCAGTGAGGCTACTGAGCTCAGGTTGCACACCAATAATTTAGTCTGAAGGTATAATATCTGAAGCTATAACATCTCCAAAGCTGTTTTGCAGTGTGCAAGATTACTATATTAAGCCATCCCACTGCTCAATCCCTGAGCCTTTTGGCATATTTCCTAGCTGTGGCATCTGCCTATTAATATTTGATAGGAAAGCAGTCCAAAAGACAAATATTTTAGGCCACCAAGATCAGTGATGACATTATTTCTGCTAATACACAAGAATTTCTGTCCCAAATCTTTAGGTTCACTGTGAAAGAGCACATGATATATGTAGAACATGTTACAGCTTTACCCTTCCAGCATATGGAAATAAAGGAATCAGGAATCTAGGAAAAAAATATTAAAATATATTTAAAAAATCTCTTACCCCTGAAAGGGGGGAAAAAAAAAAAAAGGAGAAAACAAAGAAGGAAAAAAAAAATTACTTTTATGTGTCTTTCCATGATGTTCTTGATAGTCTTCCGATGAATCAATATACCTCTAACCTTTTCCTGAGCTTTAAACTTTTCTTAGGATCCTTCAGTCTTAGCATGAGATCTTCCACTCTCCTACTTTTCTTCTGCTGATGATTTCCAAGTTTCCTGGTACTTTGAGGGGGCTTTGCTCCAGTCTTGTGCACTCCTCTGTTCTTGCACCTTCAATCTCTCCTCTGATAAAACCAGAGATGTGGGGGAGATCAGACTGGATGTTTAAAGCTGTAGTTGCATGTGTGTTCTTTAACAGCAGCATAGTTTGAACTATGAACTATGCATGTTTCCCTCTTTCCTACCACTACAATTAATCATTCCTCCCCCCCTTAGTTATGTTGTCAAAACTATTTTTGAGGCTGTAAAATGAACCAAATGAGGAAATAGATCTGGGCTTGAATTTATACTGAAAAAAGTGAGCAGAAGAAAAAAAAAAACTTGTTGTTAAATTCAAGAGCTGCTTAATTTAATGTTGCCACAGAGAAAAAGGACTATATAAACCATTGTTTCAAAGTATTTTTTATTACATACCTGTGAAGATGATGTAACGAGAAGATTTGGGTTGCACATATTACCAGAGCACTATGTTTCAATGTTACTGGATGCACGCTTGTGTTTTAATGGTTCATTATTCTTGTCAAGTGAATCACTAATGGTCCTAGAACAAAGATTACTTTGTGGTAATGAGACATTACTTAGGCTATCAGAAAACCCCAGCTTGAAGAAAAACAGGGTGTTTAAACTGAGATGTCCTGAAAGTACAAACACCAGATAATAGCAAAGGCCTTTACAATGGGAGCACAGGACAATGGCAAAACTGCCAAAGCTATAAACACAAATTGGAAATGACCAACCACTAGTCACTAAGTGAGTGCAACCTTGTAAGGTGTGGAAAAAAAATATTTTATCAGTGAATATAGATCATGTTAACAGACTGTATGAGCAAAAAAATAAAAAGGAATGAAAGCAGACCCCATGACTGAGGAGGAAGGAATATCCTAGGTCAGCATTATATTTTTCCCACCAAAGAGAAAAAAACAAACAACGTTAACATCAAGAAGAACTTGCAGCACTGACCACTCACCCTAACTCCACTTTGCTTTTTCACTAAGACTATTAACATCAGTCTTAGCACCTGAGAGGCTTTGAGAAAGGTAAGAGTAACACCAGAGAAAAAATGTGTTTATATCAGTTATAACTGTATCATTATTGCAAATCAGCTGTAATAATTGAATAATTTGGTCTACAAGGACTAATATTATGTAACAAGACCAATAGTTCTTTCACAAGACTTAAGACTTTAACAAGAACAAATTATTGGGTTTGCACACAGTGTGCTTCTTCAGGCCACATGAAATACAAGGGGTGCTTGACATGTAAACTACCATTAAGGAACAACTGTTAAAAATTAAGACACAAAGTTGTGGCTTGAGATTAGATAAACTTTTTTTGATGTCTATCTCTCATCTTTATCTTTTTGACTCTACAAGTTAATGAATTGGAATAAAATAAAAAAAGGTACTGTCTGTTATACAGAACACCTTCCTTGTTAAATGGACAGTAGTACAAGTGCTCAGTAATGAAAAAATTACCAGTACCAACTCTGACAAAATCATACTTAAACACCCATTTACAAAGCACAGATCATACATCTCTGAACTATTGTTTTACACGCTACTGTTTTACACTATGTTAAAACAAGTTCAAAGCTTCTGCTTTGTCTTTCACTGCATTATTAAGGTCAAGCAGTGTAAAAAGGTACAGACTAACTGAAAGTTTAATAGCAGTCGTAAACAGCTCCAATGTAGCACTAAACTTAAGTATTTTGTATTTTTACCTGGTCTCAATACAATATGAAGAAATGGTTAACAACGTTGAAGGCATTTTTCTTGATATTTTATACTCTGTATCACTGCTGTATTGTTTTCCATGTCTCCTCACCTGCAGTTCGACTTAAGATACCATTAATCCCTTGAGGTTTGTACATCAGTTTACTAAAGAAAGAGAATGGAAATAATTACTTGATACATAAGCATCTGACAGGCTACTTTTACTTTTACACATCTCATGGTCTTAAAGCAAAGGTGGGCATGAAAATTTTGTAAGTAATCTCTTCTTCCTTCTGCTTTTCTCCAGGAAATAATTTACAGATAAAAGTTGATGTAGAGACAGCAAGCATCCTTGCTGTTCATTATCATATTCTCAAACATCACTTGCATATCCAAGCTAACAAAATTGCAAGACTAAGAGCTGGGTTATGTATCACATAAAATATTTTACAAAACTGCATGATAACAGTGCTGACCTACTGGCATCACTGTAAAATCAGATTGCAAGATTTAAGTGTTTAACATTTTGACATTTATTTGACACCTCTCTTAATGCTTCCCCCTAACAGTAGGAATTAAATCTGTGGAATGCATAAAGCACTGAATATGATTATTTGTATTTTCCAACAAAATTTGATCTTTACTGCTGTTATGGTTTGGGAGACCCTGGCACATTGCTGAACACCTATAGAAATAGAGGGTCCGTAGGCCCCGGAAAGACTGGAAGGGTCAGTATTCCCACCCACTTCCTGTCACAATCTATAAAAGCCAGGAGAGTGGGAAGCCTCCCCCTTCTCCCTTCCTGCTCTTTTCCCCCTGCCAGGGCTGCTGCTGGTTCCTTTGGCTTCCCGTGTGCTTGCTCCAGAATGCCAGGAGGAGTCGTGGACCTCTCCCCTGGAGCTATCTGGCTTTTCCCATATCCCTGCCATCATCGAGATTGGTTTTATATATGAATACTTATCTGTTCTTCCCCCATGTTTTACCCTTTTACCTTGTGTTATAGTAAATTTGTTTCTAGTTTCAGTTGACAAAGTTTTCAGAGTCTCTTCCTTATTCCTTTACTATCTTCCCTTGGGAGAGTGGAGGGGGAGTAACAGAGCAATTCTGTCCTCTGTTTTGGGGATTCAGCTTTAATATTTAAAGCAGGACAACTGCAGAAGTGAAACTTCAGACACAGTGCATACAAGCCATGAGCAATGAATGTACATGAAAAACATCTGTGGAGGTATTTGTTCTGTATTTCTATAAAATGCATTCAAATTACTAAAAATACAGACTAGCATTTTGATGAAAAGTTAACACTATGAAATAATTTAAACAGAAAGAAAAATTAATTGCCTATTCAAAATCACACCCTAATTAGGAAAAAATAAATAATGGCTGATAAATTATTTTTTAATAGCTGTATAAATTACTTGTTGGCAGAGCTATCAATAATTATCCTTCCTGATTTCCTTTTTCAAATCCTCTATCATAAATTCTTATTGGTCTTTCTTGCTAAGTTTCCAGTATTTCAATTTTTAATTAAAAACTGTGGAGGTTCCAGTTTCCTAATCATCTGCATCATGCTGTTCTGTCACTGTATTATGAGGACTTTAAAGAAAAGCAGTAGTAGTAGAGGTAGGGTAAGTCCAGACATGGGAAGAAAGGTCAGCCAGCCCTGCTACTGTAGTAATCTTGGGAACCACTTATTTATTCACTATACACAGACAAGTTACCGAAGTTTAATGAGTGTAATACAAGTTGAAACAAAAGACAATTTCTGTGATAGCAGTGTCAGAGAACGAAATAGTGGTTGCAGCTAAAAATGGTAAGAAAATTTGTATGATTTTGTGGAATTACTGACAATGGCATAGAAAAATGAAACAATACCTAAACTATCTTCTTTTTCTTAAAGTGATGAAGCCCAGCTATCAAGTGATTTTGTATTTTATAAAGACAGGATTATTAGATTTAAAAAGCAGAGTTTATGTGCGGATTAAGTCTTTTAACATCTGTGTCATTATAAAAATAATAATACTGCTATTTGTTACAACACTATAGATATTGTTTTTAGAGAAGGCTTAACATTAAATCAATTAAAAGATTCAATTTTAAATGAATTAATTAAATGCCATTGATCATGTGACACAAGAAAATACTACACATCTTTACCTATTTTTTTCAATATATGCATAATATGCAAGAACGTAACTAAACAGGGCATAAAATAAACAAAGGACATAAAAAAGTTATGGACACATACTCCCAGTTTTGAGACAGAACACCAGTATCAGTTTCTATTTGTTATCTTGAAGTGTTTGTATTAGGAATGAAGTCTTTCTAAGAACTTAATTTATCAACACACCTAGAACACTAACAAAAAATTGCACACTACACCTAAAGTGCATTAACTAAAAAGCTGGTGAAATGAGATACAGTTGAGGTTACATCAGCCAAACAAGGCAGCAAAGTGCAGATCAGAAAATGTCCACCCAGCAGGACTCTGAAGCTACCCAAGAACAGGGGAGCATTCTCTTGTGTGATTTCAGTGACAAATCATTTGTCTAAGCAATGTCTACTTCAGTGTCTACGTACACACTGAAGGCCTGTATCCAGTTAGTCATCTTGGAGGAAAAAAACAAACAAACGTGTGGGTGGAAAGACAAGGAGGACTGATCCAGAGAACACTGAACAAAAATTAAAGGAACAGATTTTGCTGTTCTGTGGTCCAAACTTAAGAGGATTGTACAAAAATGTAAAAGCCAGTGACTTGCAAACAACATCCTATTGAGCTCTGCCAGGTACGAAAACGATACAGAGCAGAGGTTCTAAACAAGAGCATATGCCTTTTTTTTTTTCTTACATGGTTCACAACCTGGCACAGATTGAAGGGGGAGAGCGGGGCTATGGGGGCAAGTTTAAAGGGTCTTGCTCTATTCTTGTTACTATTGAGGAATAACTTACATCACAATGCAATACAATCTTAATATTTATGACCAAAATTCAGATGCACAGAACATAGCTGATAGAACAAAAAATGAGAAAACTGAAACATAAGGACCATCAAATAAAAGAAAGATAAATGTTAGCAGATGACCATAAAAGAAGCCAACAATGCAAAAGTAGTATGTTCAAAGAAGAGACTGTGAATGGCTCTCCAATACCTATGACTAAAAACAGTCACAGTGCCGGAATTATCCCAAGAACATCAACAAATATTATTAAATTGTTAATTTACTTTTTGGTCATCATATCTCCAAAACTTATTTTTGTTCCACTGTGGCAGTTTGCTGGAGTAGCAAGCCATAGGAAATAAAAAGAAAAAAAGAAAGTAAAAGATAAATTGTAAAGAAATAGTTTGTAAAGAATGAATTTCTGTTTATGTCTTTAGGTCACCATAAAGAAAAACAACAGAAGGCCAAATTATTTTTTTTTTTAGGAAGCTCAGTAAAATATAAGGCTAAAATATATTATTGTAATAACTAAAGAATAAATGTCAATAGAGAGGAAGTAGAGATCTTTTTTTTTTCTCTGTTCTAAGACTTAAGTACTTTTAAAATTCAGCCTTCTATTTAAAGCTGTAACAATGCATATATGGCATGATATAAGACGAAACATGCCTAATTCAGGATATGAGATTTCTTTTGATATATGAAATCATGCATGTCCTTGAAGATAGTGAAGTTTAACTAGTTTATATTTTATTTAGTACTTGTGATCCTAACAGCAAGGTGCCCTAGGCTTCATTTCCACTTAATTCAGAAAAACAGCATTCCTTATTCATGCACTGTTTAATCAAAGACTTACATTTAGCACAACACACTTTTTAAAAAGCACATTTTGAGTAGATTTCTTACAGCTAAATGAGAAACTGAGCCCAGCTCATGGAAAATTTATTAGTTCAGGTCATACTGTTTTTTGCAGTTGTGCACAAAGTTGCCTTGTCAAATTTACAGCATTCAAAACAGAAAAGAAAAAAAGCTATGGTACAACATGAATACATAATGGCATAAATACAGGCATAACAATCATTGCATAGGGGGGAAAAAAAAGGTGAGGCTTCTTACTTTTCTTGAGTGGTTCACATTTGCATTATTTACACTATTTGCATGCAGATTAAAAATACTTCAGGAATAAAGGATTCCAGGTATTCCCATAATTGCATTACTGGGCCCAGCAGTCACAAGAATGTGCAGAGTGAAAAGCCAGTTACTTTGCCTTGAGGACTATGAGCAGACTGCTTGTATTTAGACAAGTCTGCGTGTACCATCAGTCACCCCCTGTCAAGGTACGTAACAAAGTTCTACTTTAACCACTGGAGTAGAATAAAGTCAAATCAATCATGTTCTATTTGTAGGTTTTAAATATTTGTTACACCTCATACAGCCACTGACATAACAAATATGTTGTCTGTACAGTTACATAAGTAAGCATCTCAAATTATTATATTTTCTTGAAATTTGGTGTGGCAGTCTACCGGACCTTTGATATCCTCTCAAGAGTTTTGCAATCGAGGTGCCCCAACTCCCAGCAGTAGGTAAGGCAGAATACAATTTTATTACCTCACCAAAACAAATTATTGCTGGTCTTTTATTCTTTTTGCTGTGCTGAAACTAGTAAGTAGATGAAGTTTGATCTAGTCAAGACAAAACCGTATGGAAGTAAATAGGTTATTTTAAGGACCTGTGAACTGACAATATTTCTAAACTAGAATTAATGTCATGGAGCTCAAGACAAGAAACAAGCCAGCTTATGGTGTTCTGGTGCCATCTTTCTTTTATTTGTATTTCAGGTTTGTTATGTTTGATACACCTAGTGGGAAACAAGAAACACTTCATTTGTTCTACTACAGCTGCTGTACAGTAGACAGGCAAAACAACATTCAGTACAGTGCTGAATGAGTTTTCTTTGCTTAATTTCTTCTGTTAAATATCTATTTGGCTAAAAAGACAAAGTTTCAGTTTCACATGAGTAACATTAATAGAATTTAAAAAAAACCACACATAAGCAACCGTCTACATCTTCAGTTTCATTGATGATAAAGCCAGTAATTTTGTCCATTTTAGAATGTTTCCAACTTCCTGATTTATAATAACTATTTCTGCTGACAGTCTGCAGTCCATTCAAGAAAAACATCATTTCCTTAGATATAAGTGTAAAATCTCATTTAACATAAATAGTTTTCAACTACAGGTTTTTACCCTGAGAATTTAACTTAATTAATCAATGTCAAAGAGATCCTAGAACAACTTAAGCAACTTAATTTTCAGTATCTTTCAAGTGACTAATCTGAAGGAGAAACACCTTAGAGATAAACTATCATTTGGTTCTTAGGGCCAGCCTTACAGGTCTTTCAAAATAGATTTGTCTCCAGATTTCCCATAGTAGGAGCTGGAACAATCTGTCCTCTTCTTCAGTCTGAAGAAGTAATCCTTATATCAAGATCAATTTTATTCTTGTTTGCATGCTTAGTGATTCTTTGACAGTCCTTCACTGGTTCCCTCTTTTGCAATATTCAATATAGATTACAGTATCAATTCTGTTAGTTCAGAAAGTTCATTTCAGTCTTTCACATTATGAACTATAACTTTCTTTCACTTTGTCCTAAAAACTTTATAAGACAAAAATTCTATTACCAGCCAAGTTGGATTTTTACTCATGTGAAACAGAAGATTCTTTAAACCCTGATATACAGTCTCATTATGGAGAAAAAGAAGAGGCTTTCCGAGAAACTGCAGTGGAGGTGGTACCAAATTTTTGAAATAACTTCTATCTACAGTAGTGTCCAAGTCAGCATTCTAGCCTTGCTTCTGAATGAGCCAATTATCTTTTTGAAGCTTCAGTCCTTACTTGTAATAATGACGACCCTGGCTTGTGAACCACTGCCTCAACTTCCCTTGCTCACAGCATGAGTGGCTCAGCAGCCACACAGAGAAAAGGAGCCTGGATGGGCCAGGTTGCAGCCAGTGTCTGAGAGCCCATCATGAAGCACTACAACCCCAACATTCCAAGCATCCATCAAGTGACTCGTGCAAGATGGCTCACTCTTTATCTTCTGCCATTATATGCCATTCATCTTATTGGATATATGCTTTCTCTAGTTGCATGAACCCAAGGTTGTGCTCCCTCAGGTATATTCTCTAGTCTCGACTCAGGTTTTTTAGATTTACTTCTCCTTCCTACTATTTATTATTCTGTTATTTTCACAGGCTAATTGAAAACAGAATTAACTTTCTGCTTTGCTTTTGCAGTGAAGCAAATGGAATTCATCACCTCCACCACAAATTAATACAATACAACTAGAAAAAAACATTTTTATATGTACTTGGAAAACTTGTAACACACTTCATCTCACCAGTCAGTTTATGAATAATTCACAGATTCAATTACTCTGTGACAGAGTCACCATACAAGCTGAAAAAAATTAATCGGTTATTTCTTAGCATGAGTGAAGATAGCCTCCTATACCCAGCATGCAAAATAGTGTAGTAGGTAGAAACAGGAGTAGGAGGTTTTAAGGATACCAGAGGACAAGTGAAGGAGATTGTTTTCTTTCATGGTTGTGTTCTGGCATTAAAGCTGAAAAAAGTTTAAGGAATAAATGAATGTGCTGAATTTACCTGCAGAGTAGCAATTTAATTTGACCCTCACACACAGAAAAGACAAAATTCTTCAGATGATACATTTCCTAAAATAACTGTGGCAAAGCAAACAAATTAAAAGTCAGTTTCACAAATAAGTGTCATCTTGGCTAAGAGGGTGGTCTACAAAAGGTCTGCCAACCCTTGGCACAAGCTAAAGGGAGTTAACAGCAGGGAGGAACACCTCAGACACGATTTTCATTAAAACTGGTTAAAAAAAACCCAACAGACAACAACAAAAAACCACCACCATGCAAAACAGCTTGGCTCAAGGCACCTGAATTTCAGTCTTAGCCAAGGAAGGAAAGTTTCTGTTTCCGCTTCTAGGGGGAGAGCAAGTTGACACATCAGCGACTAGAAAACAGGCAGTCAGTTTGGAGTAGAGCTGCTAAATCCATTAAGTACTTTATAAATGAGCTCAGAGTCTTCTCATTCTATATGGAATTTGGTTTTCCACTTGCATGATGAAAACACATAAGCTGAGAACAATTAAACATTAGATATTAAGGAGATTAAAAGAACAGTCAGAACCTCTTCAAACTCTGAAGTTACTTGGGTTATTATCTAATTTA
>NW_009954614.1:3244422-3272133 GCF_000747805.2 Chaetura pelagica
ATACGGTAACTATCTGTTACTACACAATGCTGACGATTAATCAAGCAAACTTGCATTTACCCCAAGACAAAAATACACCTATTTGGAAAGGCTTGCATTTCTATTTTTATTTTTAACAAAACAAATATACTTAACCTTTGCTTAATTATGATAAGGGTTTGAGTCTTTATCACCTTGCCACAGGAAAGGAAAAGGTCATTCTAACGCCAACAGAATTTTTTAAAAATAGCTGAAATTCTTAATGTTAAAGAAAAGAGTTATGACTTGTACATGGAAAATAAACCTACACAAAACCAAATAATTTTGTGCCTCACAGCAGTAGTTTTTGCATGCTTGGACTGAAGTCCCTGTTAGTAGTTCTGATACATTTTGCCAAGGAAAATGTACAGATAATATTTGCTTTGATGATTAAACTCCACAAGGCATTCCAGGTAGATTTTTTTTTTTTTTTTTTTTTTTTTAAATTGCAGATGATAATTCAGCATATTTTACTTTTTCAGGACAAGAGTTCTTCAGTGAAAACTCAGTATTTGTGTACAAGGAAATTCCCTTTCACATTTAAATTCCGTTCTTTCTAAACTTCATCAACTTTTAAGACTAGCACAAAAGCTTTGAATCAATTGTTCAGTAAGTGGATCTGTAAAGCATTTTAGAAAAGAAAGAAGCAGTTTCACTTTCAGGAAAGAAATATATGACACAAGTATTCTGTATGAATACCCTAGAATAGCTAGAAAGATCATTCAAATTACAGTAAATTTTAAAGCTAGAAGTATGCAGTCATGGGTGGCATGGAACCTTAAAGGGGTTTTGTTTTTAATGTATTCTTAGTGAACACTTTCTCAATGTCCTAAAAGCAACTGTTTTAAGAAAACATTGTTCATTGTGAATTGGTGATTGATTCTATAAGCTGCTGGAACAGCTAGAAATATTTGCAAAAGAAAAGCAAATCTTTATTGAAGAAATATTATATTTTTAATGGAAAAGTTAGATGTGGTAACAAAACCAAATGCAAATAAAAGCAATGCATGTACCATTGCCAACATTATTCAGTATTATTCAGACTGTTTTCTCAAAAGTGATTTTGGTAGTGGTGATAAATTCAACTGAAATGTGATGTATGCAAACTAGAATTAAATGATTACCCGCAAATTGGAATGCATCTTATTTGTTATTTCCTTGTGTGCAAAAGCAAAGATAACATTTTAAAAGGCATGGCCAACATTACCATTTATTACTGCAGTACAATCATGACCTCCTGTATAAAGCAATTACACAGCTGCAAAAAATGCCTGCATAATTATTCTTTCTAGTTGCGGTTACTTCAGAACTGTACTCCAGAATCTTAGCTTCATCAACTCCCAATTCTCTAGTCCTTGATGCTGGAGACAATAACCTCCAAAGTCTTCAGTTAGGTTTACAGTGATACCTGTGGAGGGCTACAGACAGGCTGGCAGAGCTATTCAGAGGTGTGAACTGATGCTGATTTGTCAAAATAGGTGCTAATGAAAAGGCAAAATTCTAACAATTTAAAACTCAGTGTTAATTGTTTTACTGCTGAACATTACAGGGGGAAAAGGCACCAGTGACTCTGTTACTATTAAACGCAGCAGCAAGGAGTGACACAGTGGATGGAGAGGACAATATGGCACTTCTCTTAAAGGCTGCTGGAGGGGGGTATGAGCTATGACTAATTGCTCATGTAAGATTTAGAGTAATATCTGTCTTATTCCAAGACAGATGTGAGAGGAATAGACATAAATGGAAATGTCTCTTAGCTGCAGCATCTTAAGACGAAAGGAATCAATGAAATGAAGTCCTGGAGGAAAAATTATCTCCTCTTAATTCTTATTTACTGTACACTGCATGTAAAATCATGCCTATACTGACCCCAGTAAGCAAGGTGCAAATGAAGCAACGATGTGCTGGGTTCGCCCTGATTCTTCACAAAGTTAAATCCTCTTGAATTTCATTATTTCAAGCCTAGGAATGTTTAAAATATCTTGTTCCTCTTTACTTTTCTCCTCCTGTTTGATCACATGTCTGGGAGCAGCCACCTCTGATGCAGCACAGCTCCCTCCTGAATCTGCAGGAAAGCTGGGCCAGGACTGGTTCCACTTGGCCCCCACAGCACAGCAATCCAGGAGGTAGTAAGCAAACTATTGGCTGGAGACTATAAAAAAAAAAAAAAAAAATCCAGTCCTCCCTCTGTAAATCAGTGCCTGAGCAGCTTATGGATAACATGAGCTTAATTTGTAGAACTTTATTTATTTCTTTCTAAATATAGCTTTTTTGTCAGTGTGTTGTTATTTTGAAGTATCTCTATTATACTTCAACTCCTCAACTACTCCATAATAAAATTCACCACCAGATGTTATTAACATTCAGATACTCTACTCATTTAAAAAAGCTGCTGTTTTCTTCTTTTTAATACAGGGAGCAATACAGTGAGCACAACGTTACATAATTTCAGAAGATTTGTTTTAGATATTTAAAGTGTATTACATTTTTTGTGTTTGATAAAACAGTTTGGGTAGGAGCTTCATCCTCTAACCAAATTCTTAGCTAAGATTACTCAGACTCTTTCAAACAATGTGTGGTAAAATGTTAATTACAGTCAATTAAACCATACTATAGGAAACAGGTTTCTGCTACACAGTTCCTTCAACGATAAGAAATTCCTAGTAAATGCTATAAAACAACAACACATATAAAGACATTTTAAAAGTAATGACATGCCTTGCACACAATGGATAAGTCATAGGGATTTCCTAAAAACAAAACCATTCTGGCATCTGTGTAACTCCAGTGCTTTTTTTTTTTTTACTTTTTTTTTTTTTTTTCCCATTTGAGGATTACATTTTCCTCATATTAAAACAAAACAAAACTCAGTAAAATAAAAAAAACCCAAAAAGCAACAACCAACCACAAAACAAACAAACAAACAAACAAAAATAGGATTTTCACATACATGAACTCAAAAAGTACAACCTACAACTACAATGTTCCCCTCTCTTTTCAAGGCAAAGAGAAAAGTGAGAGTGTTTTTTTCTAGGAGTAAGGTACATCATTCGTATTCCCTTCTAGGGATGTTAGTCTTGTACTTTTGGCATGTTAGCTGCAATATCATTCTGTTTTTACCAGTAGTTCTCCAGACAATTAACTACTACTGTTTGGCTTACTTCTTTCTGATTTAAATACAAAATTAGATGGTTTAACATGTCTTGTGCAACTCTGTACTACATCACTGCTGGGAGTTTTCTGAAGACCATCTGAGCAGGAGTAACTTATTAGTTTTAGCCTTGCATATCACAGTGGAGCCTTTAGAGACAGCCTTCAGAAGATTTTTTACCACTATGAGTGGAAACGGAGAATGGGCAAATCAATCAATCAAGTTCAGTAAATAAATGATAGAACAACAAAGAGCAACAATAATGAATCAAACAAATGTCTATTTTAATTGATTCTGTCAAGTGACTTTTCATTAATAAAAGTCATAATTCTACAGTATGTCAATATGTATATGCAATATACAGCCTCCAATGAAGAGCAATCACTGCTTCTAACAGGCAGATCACTGTAATGATCACTTGTTTTTGATAAAACGCCCCACCACTGAAACGGGAATAATGCCACTTCATTTCACTGGTGCTCTCTTATCTACTTGGCCAACATTCAGCTGCACTGAGGCAGGAACAGGCTGTGGTGCCCTCTGAAGCTCCATGGTCATTGCCATCCACAAGGCTGGCTGATTCTCATTAAAACTGGAGCAAGCAAAAGCAGGAAATTAAAGAAGAGGACTGAAGTGTGCCTAGGTCTCAGCCCAGCTAGGAGTCAGAATACACGCTTAAAACCTGAGTCAGGCAAGTGTCTCCGGGTGCTAGAGTAGAGCCCAGCTCTAGCTGCCTGGGGTTGAGGACTGTGATTTCACTTACTGCTTTTCTCACAGAGCTTTCAAGAGGATTAGAAAATGAGTATGTTAAAACGTTCAAAAGATAGAAAAAGTTGCAAAAGACTTGCTCAGTGACCTTGCAAGTTTTAGCTGTTTACAAACCTCACTTAATGAACTCAATTTGTTTATATTTACAGGTGTGAGAAAGATATACTTCAGTCTTCAGAAATTAAGATGCATATTATGTTTGTCCCCTCAGATATTGTAAATCTGTAACACTAGTACGTATATAAAGAATAAACAGAACTTAATTTTCTGATCAAAATCTAATTTCATGCCCAGCTTTTTATTTGCTTATGGTAGTACTGTAGTGGAATAAATAAGTCCATAGACTGAGTAGCCCTATAGTTTGAAGTTAAATGGAAAAAAAATATATATCCGGATTTGCATTTATTTAATCACAAATAAAACCCAGTGTATTTTACTGCAGTCTGGAACTATATAATGTTACCTTAATTATCTACAGAAGCCAAAAATCTATTGAATAAATGTTTCAAAAAAACACTCAAAATGTAGATTTCAATGTGTTGACTAAAGCTGAAGCAAACTGCTAAGCAAATAAAACAACTGAACATTTGTTATTGATAGAGAGCAGTCAGACAGACCCAGGTTTCAGCAGCATACTAAACAGATTACTGGAACTGTAACCAACAAAACTCACATCAGGTCTCGAACTAATTTCTGTAATTCTATAGAAGATGGTAACTTCTATTATTTTTCAAAGAGGTGTAGCTCATAAATGTGTGATCACAAAGGCTTTTTCCCCATCATTTTCTTCTCTAAGTTCTGTTCGCTACTTCACGGAAATGTATGTGTAATAAAAAGTCCTTACAATTACATCCCCACACCCTAAAAAAGCCTCAATGGATGCTACATGTATAGATTCCATCAGAAGTGACAGACAGACTTTCAGCTCCTTCTCATCTAATGAACAGAGCCACACCAAGGAGAAGCTCTCTCTTGCATCCGCTTTTCATATACAACTCTGCTACATAAACTGCTTTAAGATAAAATAATGGTTAGTTCAGCTAGATCAATTTTCTAATACAATTCACCTTTAGTTTCACAAACAATTAGTGCAGTAAACACTGTCTGGGCTATGACTGCCTCTTCAAACATGTTCACTGAATGCACGGCTTCAAAATCAATGCAAATGCTGTTTCAACAACATGAGCTGCTTGGCTATGTCCAGAAGCAGAATAGGCCAACTGAAAGTAGGTAGGCAAGGATAAAGAGATGGCAAAGAAGAACTGCTGCCCACATTTCACACATTTTCACAAATCTTGCCTCTCCACAGCTGATAAAGCTGGAAAACCACTTTGAGCACTACTAGAGAAATCATGCCTTAATGTACAGATTCTTGTCGCTGTAACTCTGTTTAAACTTCAACTTGTTAGAAAGATTATTTCAAACAGACAGAAAAAAAAAAAATAAAAAAAAAAAATAGTAACTTCTAAAATATTAATGTGATAGATTACTAACAAATGAGTTTGTTTACTCTAGTGGATAAAAAGGTGTTGCAAATAACAAGGATCCAGAACTCCTGAAGTAAGTAATTATTTTGTGGAGTTCTGTGAGAGAAAACAGCCAGTCTGGAAAACATCCTTTCACAAAGCTAAAAGAACACTGAGAAGCACCACTTCCATCAAGGAAATCGCATAGTCAACATGTATATTTAAGCAACTATGACAAAATAAATCCAGAGGACAAAAGATTTATTTTCTCAACCTGTCAGGAGCAAAACTGTGGGAAGATCATGTTTTAGAATGTTTACAAAAAGAATGAAAGACCACAAATTTAATGACTCAGGTTTGTTGTAGGCCTGGATTGTCTTTAGACCTCTCCACAAGAAAAACAAACAAACAAAGAAAAAACAAAGAACAGAAACACACACACACACAAACCCCCCCCCCCAAAAAAAAACCCCAAACAAGCTAACTAAATAAAACAAGACAAAATCTTAATTTTAAAAAAAGTCAGGATGCAGAAACACCTACAACCAGGTGTAAATGTCATGGCTTGCATTGTAGCTTTACGCTTTGACTGTAATAAATCCTGCTTAAAAAGGAAGACATTACATTCTTTTAAGTTAATAAACCTTTTTGGTTTTCACTTGTAAGACAAACAGCTGGCATTAGCATACAGCTAATCCCAGCTGAAAAAAAAGTGGAATTTTATTTAAATCAAATCAGGTCTCAAATGGAATAAATTATCAGTTAAACTATTAATGTAATTATAATTATTTACACTGATATAAAATGCTTCAGCCTCCAAAACAGGTTAGTTTTCCAATGTATAGAAATTTTTAGACAGATATAGTAAACAGGAAGAAAGTTACCTCTTTACACTAACACAATTCTAGTAGGGAGAGATACTGGTTTAAATACAATTCAAAATATTTATATTTTTGTAGATCATACTGAAATTTCCAAAAGCAGTTATTTTATTTTATTTTTTTTTACATTATCAGCATAAAGTTTTAAGAAAAAACAATATATTTATTTAAGAATTTAGTAGTAATTACATCATGTAAGTATGACTCAGCATTTATTATTCCGATACAGAAAATATTTAGATTTCTGTCACGATCCGTGACCTATTATATCTCCTTATTGGAGTGTATTAACTTATCAGGATTTGCTGAGAGATCCACACGTGGGTATCGCCTCACACAGGGCTTATGCCCTGACTTTTTCGAGTGAATAACTTGCTCAGTGCTTACTAATATTTCCAACGAAATGCACGGTTTATTGTGGGGAAAACAAAGCAATTTGGGGCAGAAGGTTCAAAAGGAGTGATTACAACACATTAAATATATATGGGTACACCTTAGTTACACACCTTATTTACTTATTTAAGCGAGGGAAGAAGGGGGATATATGCCCGACGCAATTTCACATACAGGAATATGATTCTTTTTTAGATTTTGGAGATGTTTATTTGCTGCAGTATGTGCACTAAATTTCTTTCACTCCCAAAGCTACTCAGTTCTATTCCACTTTCCATTATTTGTTATTTAATATTTAGTCAGATATTTGCCATCAGTGCTTCAGGAATAATAATTTAGTAACATGCTACTTTTAATGCTCCTTTTGGCCTAATACGCTCAAACGATCATATACAATATTTTTTAACACTTGAGAGACATGGCCTTCAGAACATCACATAGGATCCAAAGAAATTAGGAAGGAGGAAAACCCATAAACAACTAACCTGTCATTTTATGGCTGTTCCCCACTGCAGCATTTATGAGGTGCCTGCCCTAACAAACTTAAAAATTTCCAACTTAGCTGCCAAGAGCCAAACCCACATCCTTGGGTCTCACAGGCTGCTCCATTTGCTATGATCTTCCCTTCCTGCCTGCTTACATGGCTTATGAACATTTGGATTGCTCTTCATGATGACTCCTACTTTCAGCTTTTTTTTGACACAATTGATTCCAAGTTTCTTTAAGTCTGTTACCCATCTTCAAAATTCTCTTAAAGAGATATAACTGGCCTGCATTTTCTTGAAGCTCAAACTCACTGTGCTACTTCTGCCAATATTTCTCATTTCTCTTTTAACTTTCAAGTATTTCTATTCCCTCACCCTTTAGTATCACGTGCTAATTTTATTAGCATGTTGTTAACAATCTCTCCCAGATCATTAATAAAGATGTTAAAAATTACTAGTTCTAGCAGTGATCCCTGTGGTATCCTCATGACACCCTTTGTTTGTAGTCTTTCAGCCAGCTTTTAACTCACATGACAGTGCTCTTATCCAAACCAATTTGAATTAATTTAGGCTCAGCAAGGCAATAGCCAACCTTTTGCAAAAATCCAAAATTACTACATTGATTCATCCCCCACTTGCCACCCACTCCCCCAAATTTTGTAGGTTTTTGAATAAAATAGTAAGTTTTATATGTGAAATTCATTGACAGCTATACCCTGTGTATTTGTATACAATATTTTATACTGAATCTGCTTTCTTCTTGATAATTTTAGGTTTCCTTCATAGCTTGTGGTATTTTAAAAGTAATAGGCAATTTTGTAGTATAGACTGCCTTTCTAAGTATTGATCTGATGACTCACAAATGGTGAGGTATATAGCTTTAAGCTCCGCACAGAAAGTAAAAGTAGGTTTATCTCTCAGTCGATCTGTGTGTCCATTGGTAGGATTTCAGTGTATGTTCCAAGCTGTAGAATACTGCAGTTTTACAGAAATGTGGTTAAGACCAAATCAATTTGTTTCCAACATAAATGAGATTGAATCTTCACTACATAAATCCTAAAGGAAAAGATTTTAAAATATTTAAATTATTAAAACTAATTAAAAAGTAATTTTATTTTAAAAATAAAATTATTTAAAATATTAATTGTTGAGTAAATACTAAATAAGGAATACACATATGCATCTTCCTGCGTGAACTGTATGCATACTTAAAGGCATTTTCAAGTTACTCCATATCTTGCTTTTTGTCAATTATTATTTTACAGGTTTTTAACTTCTTGCATAATTATAAATGCTTTCTCTTAATTTTCCTTGTTAGAGTCTTATTTAAAATTGATTTCGGTATCCCAGGCAACTGATCTCTCATATTTGGTAACAGGCCTAGAATTCTGTGTGTGTGTCCTAACCCATAGCTCTAAAATTAATCTCTAGAGATTTTTAGTATACTTCACCTTTTTGTCATGTTTATAAAATGGTCCACTTGATCTAAAAAAACACAATGATAAAGAAGTGTCATAATTAACCAACTTCTTCAAAACCAGAGGAATAAGGATTTTAATAATCTCGCGTGCTCTAAACTCCTTATTTCTAAATTTCTTCCAAAATAAATTCCCAGTCCTTCATGTTCTTATACTATCACATGATACAAAATCAGTCTAAATCTTGATGATGCAAATAGATAGCATTCAGTAGTTCCAAACTATTTCATTTTAATTTTATAAAGGGTTCTAAGAACAGCTACAAGAAAAAGGTTTAAAAATGCCATTTTACAACAATGGGCTATATATTTTTAATAACATTCCCCTTAATAAAGGAAAAATGTCATATTGATACTCATAAGAATTATAACAGAATTATAGACATCTCCAAAATACATCTCCTTATTAAATCAACATGTTTTCCTCCTCTAGTAGGAAGCAGCCAGTGGATTTTTTCACTGTTACATACTCCTGTGGAAGTTAGAAATAGGAGTTGAGATAATACAGAATTGTTTTGTTACTTGTTCCTGGAGTCAACAAACACTATGATGAAATAAGTAAACCCTTCTTTATGAAGTGCTTCTGTTTAGTCATCAGCACACTCAGTAGCCCACTATGAAGAAATTATACTTTGACTTGGGAAGTTTGTCTTGGAGGCTAGAGATTTTGAGCTTAATCTTTATTTACTTTTGTAAAATGCCCTTGCTGGATACCTTGTTGAAGAGGTATGAGTGTTCTTAAACAAGGATGCCACTTACTACAGATACCCTTTTTCTTAATCTTTGCTAAGGTTTTTCTCATTATTACATACTTAAGATTTCTGTTCTTCTCAGTTTTCTGCTACAAAAGGGAAAAAAAATGTGTTTGTGGTTTTGTTTGTTTTGTTTTTTTTTTCCATTACAGAAGCTTCTGTTTTTCTGCAATCTTCTGCTGGACAAAGAGCACCAATGTATTGCTGGCAAACATTACATCTGCAGATCACTTCCTATATTTCTAGGAAAAGTGGATTAAGAGAAACCATTTAAATTATTGCAAAAATGTAGAGTTCAAATACATTTCCAACTGTAATTTCTTTGTTCTTGTAATTAGCAGTTTCATTTAGTGCTTTTATACCAACTATTAGTTATATCTATTCATATTTGTACATATATTTTCTATTATGTATCTCTGTATTTTTATTGCAATGCTCTATGGGAATCCAATTTTACTCTTTCTTCCTTGATCCTTTTCCTCCCTCTTCCTCTCGCAGGGCTTTCTGATATGTCTATTTCAAGCCTACAGTGCTAGATAGTGCCAATTGCTACTCAGTCATGGAAACACGGAATCACAGAATCATCAGAGTTGGAAGGGACCTCTAGAGATCATCTAGTCCACTCCCCTGCTAAAGCAGGATTGCCTAGAGCACATTACTCAGGACTGCATCCAGGCAGATCTTAAATATCTCCAGAGAAGGAGACTCCACAACCTCCCGGGGCAGCCTGTTACAATGCTGAATCACCCTGACCGTAAGTAAGTTTTTCCTCATATTAAATGGAACTTTCTATGTTCCAGCCTGTGCCTGTTGCCCTTCATCCTGTCACTGGGAACTACTGAAAAAGAGTCTGGCTCCATCCTCCTTGCACCCACATTTTAGATACTTAAGAGGTTCCTCCCTCAGCCTTCTCTTCTCCAGGCTAAAGAGTCCCTTTCCTCATAAGAGAGATGCTCTAATCCCCCAGTCATCTTTGTTCCCTCTGCTGGACCCTCTCCAGTAGTTCTGTATCTCTCTTCAACTCAGGAGCCCAGCACTGGACACAGCATTCCAGATCTGGCCTCACCAGAGGCAAGTGGAGGGGGAAAATGACCACCCTTGACCTACTGGCCACACTCTTCCTTATGCACCCCAGGATTCCATTGGCCTTGATGATAAGGGCGCATTGCTGGCTCATGGATAATTTACTGTCTACCAGGACTCCCAGATCCTTCTCCTCAGAACTGCTTTCCAGCAGGTCCACCTCTAATATGGGATGTGCTGACATAGTAGACAAAGAGGCACACACTTGGTGCCACAGCTATCACTGAGCAAGGACATCCGGTGATAACCAGGCCTTGAATTAATCAAGAGACTCAAAGAGTGCTTCATGTATATCACCAACTTGGCAGAAAAATATATGGACAATTGGACCAAAGGAATGCAGGAGGTGTTAAATAATATTTGCTACAAATGTAGAACAGTGATTGAGTGTCCACCATAGCATATCCCAGGAATTAACTCTATAAAAGAAAAGAGTGCCACTCTCAAGATGCCTCCTAGGACCGGACCACCACTCCCTGCCCCTCCCCCACACCCCCCCATGAGACCAATAGGATGCCACTGGAGCTCTGGGTGGTGACTTTCCTTTACTCTTTATTTCCTTTACTGATTTTTCTCTTTTGTAGTTTATGGTTAGTTATCACATCTATTATAAGCTTATAACAAATATATAGTTGTAACACTTATCAGCTGATCTGTACCTAAATAAAACCCTATTTGTGCACCCGATATTGAATTGTCTTTGTTTTGCCATGGCATGATCTCAAAGAATCTCCACATATCTGATTATCAGATTGTGACACCTAGTTACCAACCTATCACTACCTTTCATGTCTTCGCTACCACATGGATCACCACTCCCTACCTCCACTGAGACAGCAGACTGCAAGACCTTCTTCCCACAAGCACTGGCATGCTGCTCCTAGGCTCCTCTTCAATAAGCCTTGTTTCATCCCCATCTGCCTCCAAACCTAGTTTAAAGCTCTTCCAGTGAGCCCTGCAAACTCTTGTCCAGGATCCTTCTTCCCTTCAGATTAGGCTTCCTCCGCCTGTTGCCAGCATGCCTGGTATCCTGTAGATAACCCATGACCAAAGAAACCAAAGTCCTGTGGATTACACTAGTCTCAGAGCCAGGAATTAATCTGCTGGATCTTCCTGTTTATCCACTCATCAATCCCTGCAACTGGTGGGATAGAGGAGAACATCACTTGTGCTCCTGATCCTTTAACCAGCAGTACCAAGGCCCTGAAGTCTCTCTTCATTGCCCTTGGACTTCTGGTAGCTACCTCAACACTGCCTACCTGAAGTATCAGTAACGGGTCCTTATGTTATTGTGCAAATAAAGGCAGTTTAAATGGATAGATAAAATCTGGAAGGAACAGATGAGAACAGCAGCCTGGGGCCAGTAGTGTGATGCCAAGAGAATGGCACTTATGTGGGTCAAGAGGTAAGAAGAGCAGGATATTGTGGATCTTGGAGATTCTTACTCTCCATGTCTACACCACATGCATTTTTTCACTAACTGAAATGGAGGAGACAAGAATCTGCCCCTTTTTAGTTCTCCAGCAAATTGTCTTTGTTTTGCCATGGCATGATCTCAAAGAATCTCCACATATCTGATTATCAGATTGTGACACCTAGTTACCAACCTATCACTACCTTTCATGTCTTCGCTACCACATGGATCACCACTCCCTACCTCCACTGAGACAGCAGACTGCAAGACCTTCTTCCCACAAGCACTGGCATGCTGCTCCTAGGCTCCTCTTCAATAAGCCTTGTTTCATCCCCATCTGCCTCCAAACCTAGTTTAAAGCTCTTCCAGTGAGCCCTGCAAACTCTTGTCCAGGATCCTTCTTCCCTTCAGATTAGGCTTCCTCCGCCTGTTGCCAGCATGCCTGGTATCCTGTAGATAACCCATGACCAAAGAAACCAAAGTCCTGTGGATTACACTAGTCTCAGAGCCAGGAATTAATCTGCTGGATCTTCCTGTTTATCCACTCATCAATCCCTGCAACTGGTGGGATAGAGGAGAACATCACTTGTGCTCCTGATCCTTTAACCAGCAGTACCAAGGCCCTGAAGTCTCTCTTCATTGCCCTTGGACTTCTGGTAGCTACCTCAACACTGCCTACCTGAAGTATCAGTAACGGGTCCTTATGTTATTGTGCAAATAAAGGCAGTTTAAATGGATAGATAAAATCTGGAAGGAACAGATGAGAACAGCAGCCTGGGGCCAGTAGTGTGATGCCAAGAGAATGGCACTTATGTGGGTCAAGAGGTAAGAAGAGCAGGATATTGTGGATCTTGGAGATTCTTACTCTCCATGTCTACACCACATGCATTTTTTCACTAACTGAAATGGAGGAGACAAGAATCTGCCCCTTTTTAGTTCTCCAGCATTTTATTCTGTTTAATCAGAAATTCATATGCATACCTCTCCTCCTCTCTAACAAAATCAGGTAGTTAAAAATCCTTGCTTGCAAAAAGTTCCTCTTTCTTAGATTATTCTGTATCAAAACTGCTTTCTTGTACACTCTTAAAAGCAAATATTACATGACAGAATGAAATACCTGTCGCTCACGCTCACTAAGCATTTTTACATAGGTCTCATATTCAAATTTCAGGGACTTTTGTTGAGCAATTTATGTAGGTACAAGCTCCTTAAAGTGTCCTTTGGGGACATCTGTCTTCCCAATTTCATAATTTCAAGTGAATATAACACTAGCGTCCCCAGGTAAAAGTCATGATGCAATTCTATCAGACAGTTGCTGTACTTTGCGCAGTGTGGGTGTGAGAGCTAATTTTGTCCTTAGATTCAGAGGCTTCATTAACAGTCTTAACACATTCACTGAAGCTTTCTAAATCCTTTCAGGCTTTAACACTTAAGCTACTGTGGGAGGGGGAAAAAAAAAAAAGTTCATATACAGAAAATGCTATTTCTCCAATGCAAATAAAACAGATCTTTTAGATAATGCTAAATGTCATTACAGTAATGCTATCCTAGGGAAATGAAATTTATTTAAAACTAATTATAGCTAGTAAAGGCTGTTAAACATGATTTTGGACAATTCACCCTGATATAAAATATATGAAACTCTAAATTGAGATGCATAAAGGAAAAGAGTGGATTAGGTGTTAATTATATGCAGGCATACAAAGATCATCATAACACATTATACAACTTTGCTGTTATGAGTTATTATTCAGAGAATTTCATCATAAGACAATATATTGATCATAACATTCAGTAATTAAAATATGTGAAAAAAACCTTATTTTCTTACTTCAAAGATTAGTATTTTTTGCAGCTTTAAAATGTTTCATACAGTAGGGCAAATTTAGCTAAATTCAGTAAAAAAAAAATAAAAATCTGAAACCTTCAATAATATTTTTCCAGTATATGTAACTTTCAGGATTAATACATGTTGCATAGGAAAACATGTCTCTCATTATGTTGTCTTTTTAAGAGCTATTTGTGGCAACAAATAATAAAGCAAATAAACAAACTCTACAAGCTATGAGAATTAAAAGTCTGCATGTAAATTATATAGAATCCAGCTACATTTTAAATTACTGTGGAAAGTTACAGCTATCCTTACAACTTTTGCAAAGAAGGGAAGCTTTACCATTATCCTGATTTACTTGCCAATTAATTTCTATTCCTTTTTATGCTCACTAAGCCTAACACAAAGTCTGCTTCTTTTTGATTTTGACTTTATGATTGAAATAATACAAGGAATTTTAAATTATGGATGTGTTTCATTCCAGATAGACTTCACAACATTACTTCCAACAGTTGCAAAATATTTTGCATACAACTTTCTTTTCTATAGCAGTGAGGGATGGTTGGAGCAAGAATAGTCTATGGAAATTCTGCTTTCCACAGAGAAGCATTAACCTGGAGGAGGACCTCCCAACAGCCACTCCTGTTGTTTTCAGACTGATTCAGGAGGCCTTTTCTAGAACAAAGAGACTCAAGCTGACTAAGAACCAAGGCCATTAACTGGACTACATCATACATGAAAAACTATCAAATTATCAATTTTCATATTAATAATAAATTGTTGTCAACGTTTGACTTAGGTCCGACAACAATGCTCTCAATCCCCTCCCCCTCCCACCCAGGTAGGGAAGGAGAGAGAGAAAAAGAGAGAGACTTGGCCGGATTGAAAACTAAACTACACAGCTTTAATTAAAACACTAATGAATGATATAAGAGAATATATATGCAATTATATACAGATATATTCAGGTATGGGCAAAAGCCTCTCGCCTCCCCCCACCCTCAGCAACTCCCACAGCACTCCCCTCAGCTGCGGAGAGTCCTGAGGAATCCTGGAGCTGCTGCTGGAGAAAGCGGAGAGTGATGAGGGTCAGAGAGCTCGAGCCTAAGGGTCGACGGTGATGGATGAACAGAGTCCTCCCCGGACGCCGGCCATGGACGGAAGAGAAGGGAAGAAGAAGAAGGAAGGAAGTTGTCTTCTGTGATCTCTGACCTTCCTCTGAGTTTATGTAGATATATGGAATGGAATATCTTTGGCCGATTTTGCTGTCTGTCTAACTCAGCCTCCTACGGGGGGGTCACAGATCTCCCTGTAGTGTCTGAGCCGGCAGAGTGAAGGTGCGACCTTGAAACCTCAGTAGTTAGAAAAACATTCCAGTGTCTTATCAACCTAGCAGAACACACAGTTGCTAGTTAAAAGAAAGCTTACTGAAGGAAAAAACAATCAGTAAAAGGAAAATTGGCTTCATCTTGGCTCAAACCAGGACACATATTTAAATTACATTTAATTAAGATTTTCTAGAAAGTGCCATGTTACTCCTTAGCTGCAGTAAGGTCCAAAAGTAATTAAATGGAAAAGCTTTGTTTCAGAATCTAAAGGCCCTTGCTTACAGTGAGTCAAGCCCAGTTATATGCTTAATATGCCAGTACATTGAGAAAGAACAAAACTGTCCCGTTCTTCATCAAAAACAAGGCACAAAGACTGGGCAGTTCAGATTATCTTTCACTAAATAGCAGAAATATGCAAACTGAGAAGAGGGAAGGGAGACAAAGGGAAATTATATTTGGTTTTCATCACATTAAGACCTAAACCTGTCTGGAGTGAAACTTGGGCAAGAGAAAGGAAAATGCTTTATTTTCCTGCTAATCTCAAGGATTTCTGCATCAGCAAGTTTTCACTATCTGTTGCCCTCTAAGGTGGAAGGAAGATCTACACAGACCTCTGTCCTGCAAAGTTGGAAAAAATACTTCCCTACTCCCTAAGAACCAGGTATTTGGAAGGACTATCTGTTATATGTGACCTGTCAGTTCTGGGGATGTGCCTGTGGTTTATGGGCAGGGTTTTTATTTCTCTGACGGCAGATTTCAACTTGGGAAACAGATTCTCATATTCTCTCGGTCAGCTAAAATGGTCTAAATGTTATGTTTGACTGTATGTCAGACTTTATTTTGTCTTATTTTCTTCTCCTCCTCATTAGACAACAGATAGAGAAGGAGGTTAAAGACTGACTGAATTTGCTTTCGATAAAGGTCATTAATTTTATATAATAATGAACTTTATTTGAGATACTAATCTTTGCTTATATATTTTAATATTTTTTCAATGTATATAATACAAAAGATATTGTTTGAATGGATCTTTTATACAACTTTTCCCCCATTCACTGAAATTAAATATATTGACAAAACAACAATAATTTCCCAGTAAACTCTGATTATATATTTTTAAAATAACATATTCTGCTTTTTGGCTTTCAATATTTGTTTAATTTTTGGTCTCTCTCAAAATACAGCATCAATTACCAAGTAAACATTTTATAAAAAGGAGTATCCCTTTCTTGGATGGATTACTGTGCTCTAGCTTGGGTAAACATGAATATGAATGTAATAATGCTTTTTAATACTATTTTCTGACTTGAATTTATGGAAGAGTTTAAGAAAAGTTGACAGTTCTCACACTAATATAAATGTGAGCAACATATATACTACTACTGCTGGAAAAGCTGCCTGTAAGAAATGTAACCCTCTGCTTCATATTACTGAATGACAATATTTCACTTCAGGTTTTTTTCAAGTTTTGAGAAACACTTCTAATGCTGCTTCTCATTAAGCAGTTTAAAAAAAAATAATAATAAAAAAAATTCAATCTTTTCCCTGTCTCAGCTGATCTTTGAAAAAGGAGCGGTTAAGATAATATTAAAAAGTGATCGACGAGTAATCTGTTTTAAGAGGGTTTTCTTGCTCTAAAAAGGTTTGTGGGGAAAACAATAATCTCAAGGCTATAAGCTACACTGTGTTTAGGTAACATTTTTACCAAGAGTTTAGTAAAACATGGGAAGTGAATAGCCAAGTGACAGGTTTGCAATTGGAGCTTCTGATTCTCCACAAAGCAGTGAAGGATGGTGGCCTGTCAGTAGATGAAGTAAAGTAGTGGGCAAACTAGTCTGGTTTACTCCAGCTTGTCGAGAAAGACTAGAGAAAAAGTAAATTCACAATACAGTCATAAGCCACATTGTACGGTATCAACAGAAGTTGGTTACTGAAAATACATTAATTTATAATCCCAATGTGTTTGAAAGCAGAAACACTGCCTAAATAAGTGAATTCAGAGGTATTTTTCTCCATAAAGGATAGCTTTAGTCATACATGGTGGATCAAGGAGTTAAGAGTACAGGAATGTAGAAATCCACAGATGCCAATATGAACTTGATTAACAACATTTGAGGCCTCTGTCACTGGGAAATTGCAAATTGTGGCGCTTGGGAATATGGCTTAGTGCTGGACTTGGAAGAGTAGGGTTAATGGTTGGACTTAATCTTAAAGGTCTTTTCCAACCTAAAGAGAATCTATGATTATTTGATTTTGCAGATGACACTAAGCTGGGAGGAAGTGTTGATTTGCTTGAGGGTAGGAAGGCTCTGCAGAGAACCTGGACAGACTGGACCAATGGGCCAAGGCCAACTGCATGAAGTTTAACAAGGCCAAGTGCTGGATCCTGCACTTTGGTCACAACAACCCCGTGCAAAGCTACAGGCTTGGGGATGAGTGGTTGGAAAGCTCCGTGGTGGAGAAGCAACTGGGGGTGCTGGTTGACAGCCGACTTAACATGTGCCAGCAGTGTGCCCAGGTGGCCAAGGCAGCCAAGAGCATCCTGGCTTGCATCAGGAATAGTGTGGTCAGCAGGAGTAGAGAGGTGATCCATGCCCCTGTACTCGGCACTGGTGATGCCACACCTTGAGTACTGTGTTCAGTTCTGGAACCCTCACAACAAGAAGGATATAGAGTTGCTGGAATGTGTCCAGAGGAGAGCTACCAAGCTGGTGGAAGATCTGGAGAATAAGTTCTATGAGGAGAGGCTGAGGGAAATGGGATTGTTTAGTTTGAAGAGGAGGCTGAGGGGAGATCTCATTGCTCTCTACAACTACCTGAAAGGAGGTTGTAGGGAGTTGGGAGTTGGCATCTTCTATCAAGCAAATGATAGGATGAGAGGAAATGGCCTCAAGCTGTGTCAGGGGAGTTTTACACTGGATATTAGAAAGAATTTCTTTACTGAAAGAGTTGTTGGACAGTGGAACAGGCTACCCAGGGAGGTGGTGGAGTCACCATCCCGGGAAGTATTTAAAATAAATGTACATACAGTGCTTAGTGACATGATTTAAGCACTGAACAGGTAAATAAGGTTATTATAGGGAGATTTAGACTAGAGTTGGACTAAATCTTCAAGATCCCTTCCAACCAGGATGTGTAGATAACATGAAAAAGATTACAGGGCTCATAGTGATTTATCAAAAAAAAAAAAAAAAAAGCATGATACAGAGAAAAGACACTGGTATAGCCATTCTTCAAACTGAAATTGAAGGGAAGAAATCTGTGAAAGTCAAAATGAAGATGAAGCAGATGGGGGAAAAAGAACTTTTGGGAAGCATCAACCTTTTAGGAAAGAATCACAGGACTAAGTAGCATTAATTGTTAATTGCTGCATAAGGGACTCAGCCATATGTGTTTTCAACAAACTTGCAGAGCCCAAGACAAAATCAAGGACTATTTAAGAGAGCAAAAATGACAAAAAAAAAATTAAAAAAATTTTTAAAAGAGAAAAAAATTATCAGAATATTATCTTCTAAGGAAAATTGCTTAGTTAGGTGGTCCCAGTATGAGACTGGCTCACACTTCTAATCTCAGTTTTAGTATTATTGACTCTGTTTACCTGTAAGCTTGGCAGAAGAAGGCTGCTGTCCCTTAAGAATTTCAGAGTAAACACATCTTGCCTGGGACACGTCCTTGCTGCTCATCGGGCCTGCCCTGCTGGGGAGCCCGGTGCCAGGTCTCTGCCGGGCCTGCCTGCCCTGGGGATCCAGCCTGAGCCCTGGCGGTGGGTGCGCCGGGTTCTGACCCCTGGAGCATCGGGTCCTTCCTGCAGCCGTAGGGGCTGGAGCCCCCCAGGTTCTGCTGCTGGTTGCCAAGGAAACCAAGGGGCTCCACTGATGGGGAACCCACCTCTGCCGCTGGGAAGAAGCTGCCAGGGACTGCACAGGGGCTGCACCCCCACACAAGCCAGTGCCGGAGGGGAACCGCCTGTGGTGGGAGGGTAATGAAACCACACAACCCCTCTTTCTCTCCCCATATTTGCACACACATTGTTGGGCCTGTCCTCCTCCCTCCTCCTCCTCTGATCCACAACCCTCTCTCGGAAAGAACATCTTAGGGGCACAGTACTTTTTGCATTACTTCCCTGAAGAGCACAGTACTTTTGTATATATCCTTGGAACCATTTGCCATTTTTACATTTTTCCTAAACCTCATCCCTTAGTTTATATTAACCCTTAATAAACTGGTTAATTCATAAACTAAACATTGGCCTCAGTAACAATTTGTGGTGAGGGTAGTATTCTAATCACCACTCTAACATACTGTCCCACAGCGCCCATTCCTCTGTGCGAGGCGAGCACCATGTGTGAGCCCTCAGGTTCATTTAAAAATCCCTCCAAATTGGGAGGGATGTCGCAGAAGCACCTGACAGCCGATAGCCTCTGTGACGGCATCGGCTCCTGACACTTGGCATTGGTAAGGGTGGATCCACACGGTCATCTGGATAGCTTTGCATGGATTTTGCCCACCTGCCAGCTGGTATGAGACTTCCCAGTTGTCTGGGATATGGACATCCTTTATAAGCAGCTTCAATCAAGCTGGACAACTTTCTACCCTTCCCCCTCCTCTTCTGGTAGAAGGTAAAGCAAAAGTTTGCCAGCTCTTCTGAGAAGTACTGATTCTGTGCCAGAAATTTAGTGATATTAAGGGCAAAAGCAATATTTCTTTCTGTTAGTTCCTGTGAAAAGTTTTCTTCATTTTAAAGCTTTTCCAGCATGAAAGCAATGAGAATGGTTGTATTCTCATTGAATTCTCCAGATAAAAAGTGCAAAACACTCTGAAATGAAAAGTGCTATGTAATCATAATATGCTACAGGATGAAATTCCATTTCAGTAGATCACTGCATATGAAGACAGATGTTTTATTGAATCATCTTTCAGAAGACTTATTTAACTCTCTCAGTGTTTACAGTAACTAGTGTCAAGTGCTTCCACGAGTAATAAAAAAATATATATATAAAATAGTCAGCATGCATGGTAACTAAGCAGAACAACCTGTAAATATTTATCTTCTAGCAATGTTGATATATCAGGAGAACAAGAAGACAGTAAGAACTGTATTAGAAAGGAATCATGATATTCAGAATAATCAAATCAATTAAAATGCCAGAAAGTTAAAATAATGAAGGTTCAATCAATATGATTAAGATTTTTGAAAAGACAAATCTATACTAACTATAAAGAAAAATTGCTGGAAAACTAACATCTAAGAGTAAGGCTTTCCAAGAGTAAGTAAATGTTTCATATAACATCAATAGCAAGCAAATAAAAGATATGAGACTGCCAGAATTTTACCTGTAAAACAGGAAAAGAGAAGCTCAACATCATTAAGTAATCTAATACTGAAAAACAGACCAGAAATGCTAGCATTATAGCAAAAAGTGTGGCCTGACCAGTAGAACAATAGACAGCAAGCATCAGGATCAGCTTTGCAGACAGCCGCTCAGGTGGGGAAACTGAATTCCCAGATCGTCCATGACCTCCTTTGCATGTGAGAGGATGCAACACTACAGGGTCAGTTTAACAAAAAAACATTCTCCTGCTCACTAGATACAGACCTGACAGAAGTGCTCCTCACTGCATCACACTAAGTTGTAAAGAGAGTGGGACTCTCTACCACCAAGTTAAAAAGTCATCCCTGCATCAGTCCTGAGGCAACAGAGCAAGCCTCCCTCCTCTTGACTTCAAATCTGAACCTACCCCTGAAATTAATAAAGACCACAACTTAAAGTAGAATTGAACATATTTTTAGGAAGTTGGATAAAATTAACCTTTTTGGTGCAACCATGCTAATAGATATTTAGAACAGAACAGCCAAATGAACATAACTGAACCTGGCAAGAGAATAAAAATAAAGTTCAAGTGATATCAAGAGGTACCTGAAAATCTCCCGTTTTCTATTGTGATAAGAATTGGAGAAATAAGAAGAAGCAAATCTATTTGATTAATACAGCTCTAAAACAATGCTAAAATGATATATGAGGGAAAATAGCATTAAAAAAAACTAAATTAAAGATTACAAGAAATAAAAAAGTCAATTTATTCTTCAAACACTAAGGAGCTGCTGTTATTTAAATTATTTCTAAATTCTAGTCAAATTAATTGCAAACTCAAGTTATCATTTGACAACTTATTACCATTATACTTAATTCCTTTAACTATTGTAACTCTATCAGCACAGAGTAGTGACCCTTTCACATTCTCAGACTTATGTAAATTAGTCTTTGAATTCATATTCACTCTCTATATATGCTTATCAAAAAAACTTTTCCAAAATCTTCTATCTTTGATTTCTCCACGGCTATTCTTCACAGTACTAAATATTCAGATAGAATGAAAACTTGTTTATGGCAGTGACCAACTAAAAATGACTTAAAAGCCATAGAAAAGTCATAGTGACGCTGGCAGCACAGTATATTGTGGTTATCTGGAAATAGTATCAAACAGTGAATAGTTATAATTGTGAGGAATAAAAAGAACACTTGCCATATTTTCTCAGGTGTGAAGACAGTATGTTACCCAAACATTACCTACATGTGTCCTTAATCACTGGAGTCTTTTCACCAGCCTGTACTTCAGTCTTCAGTATTTTTAAAATTGTGTAATCCCCTCCAGTACAGAATTTGAGTTGTTAAATACCTGTAAGACCTCTAGAAACTGTTTAATATAAGTAGACACGCTACAGTATTTTAGTGAGCAGTAGTTTCCCAAAGTTTTACTAGAAATCCAACATGCTAGTCATGCTCCAGAATGAAGTACTCAGAACGTACATTATTAATCTCAGTTCCCAATATTTCACTGTCTCGGTTTAGTGGTTAGGGTGAATCAAAACCCCAGAGAACAGAATTGATCTCTTTTACTCCCCTCTACCCTCCCAGGGGAAGATAAAAGGAGAAAAAGGAAGGTAGATTTAAAGGTTGGAAGTGAAAACTGGAACAGGTTTAGCAGGACAAGGAAGAAAAAGTAAAATGTGGGATAAGGAACAAATATACAAATATACACAAAACCTGATTTTGATGATAGCTGATGCAAGGGTTCAAAAGTCCCTCACAGCAGAGCTGACTGAGGAAAAGGGCCCGGGGCTCTTCCCAGCACCTGATGGATTCAGATCCTGCAGAACACATGGTCACATGATGACAAAGAGAAGGAGCCTCTCTCTAAGATTTCCAAATGCAGCGAAGCAGCAAGGAAGAAGGAAGCAAGAAGGGGTGGATTTCCCATCTTCCTGGCTTTTATAGGCTGTGGAAGGAAATGGGAGGGAATGCTGACCCCTCTCTACTCTGCTCCTCAGATCCCTCAGGGTCCTAAACACCCTCTTTCTAGGTCCTCATATTGATACCATAAGGTTAGCCTGTGCCCACTCAAACCCTAAGATTCATTAATCAAAACACTGTACTTCTAAAATTATTATATTCAAATTACAGTGAACAAGCTATAAAAATGGGAGGAATGAAGGGTGATACTATCAGAATGGATGTTAGCACAAAAGATGAATGGTCTCAGATTGTGATAACTATAGCTGTTGTAATCCTCAGGTTGTGTGTGACCACTTATTCTCCACTGCTATTCAATTGTGCATTACCAACATTACTATTGTAGGAAATCATACCACTGCAGAAAAGAGGTGTTGACTCCAAGACCCCTTTTTACCACTTAAAAACAGTGGTTTTGCCAAATCTCTTATAACAGAAATTCAAGCTGCATGCTGGTATGGATTTTCTTTAAAGATAGTTCTAGTAGTGCTTACAAAAAAAGCCAAGTCCTTAGATAGTCTTTATAAACAAAACAATAAATTTGTACCAGTGAAAGAGCAAAGAGGTGTGTAGTTTAAACCTTAACTTCACAGTCTGATAATTTTCCTGATATATTGGCTTGATCTGGTTAATAGTATTTTTTTGCACAATGAAAAAATGCTTTCCAAAGTGTTATACATGGCAAAAAACCCCTGCAATTATTCAGTGATTCCCAATGAGGCCTTCTAGCTACAGTTTTCAGATCATCACAACAAACAAGCTGGTATTTGGTACATTATGTTAAACCTCTTGTGTGTCCTCCCCTCCACACCTACTGAGGTACCAACTAAATCAAAAAGACCTCCAAAGGATGAGCCAAAAGGTCACCCTATCCACTACATCTAATGTCGAATGTACGAAGGACCATCAGAAAGCTTATGCATTTTTGTCTGTGAAGACTACAACTTGTACTATCTCTGTTAGTCGACAATACCATAGATCTTTCTGCAGATTATGTACTTATAACAAGACATTTTCAGATCTTTAAAGGTGAAAATACATGCTCTAAAACATATATTCATAATTCAACTTGAAAATCAGTCTAGGAAAACAACTGCTAGACACAGAAGATCAAGTGAATAAATAAGGACCCTAACAAATACTATATATAAATACTTGACTTAAAAACTGCTGAAGCAGCTACTGCACTAAATATGGAATAAAAGTACCATCTATCAGTATAAATTTATTGCAGTAACTTCTTGATGTTAATGTCTTTATTCATTAATGAGGAGCCCAATAAAGACATTATCATTGCAGTAGCTGTATAAGAAACATAGAATGTTCTTTTCAATTTAATCTAATTTGGAAGCGTGAGTATATGGAATGCAGACAAATCATCTCTTCAACAGAGAAACAAATAAAATTAAAGAACCTCTCCTCTGGTTTTCTCAGACATATGCTTTTTCACAGACGTTTTGTCCTAGTTACAACTTTTTATCTCTATAACCTAATGACAACTAGAATCAATCATCAGGCTCTTTGTTACCATAAACAAAGATGTATCTGCCACAGCTTGAATTACTGTTACAATATATTAAGAGTAAATAATCTACTCAGGGATGACAGAAATCCTGCCAATGATAGAAAATTGTTTTTGACCTCTTCAGTGTCATACAATCATTATGGAACTCATTAAAACCTCAGATTGCAGTATCTGAGATTCTGAAAGTTTAAGCATGCAATCCACACCTAGAACACCTTAGTATACATTTTCAGCTTTTAATAAAGCAAATTTGTTTCGAAAAGTAAAGATTGTTCTGCAAATTGCATTAACTTGGTATAGGATACTTGTAAACTTTATCATTCTTATCATCCATAGTATACCATTAAACTGTTACCCCTGTCAGGATGGGCTTGGCTTCTGGATAGCATTTCTCTATGAAAAGATGGCTTTCTCAAATTCTGAAAGTCCTCTTTGTGTTACTACTAAACCATTTTGCAATAGCAGTATTTCTGAACAAAACACTCTTATTACAGGGTAACTGACATTGGTGAGGGTTAGATGACCTTGGTAGAGCTGCAACATTTGTAATTCTTCAACACAATCAATTATCTCATGATAATGTTTCTTGTCAGAAAATATTGTAATGCAATGAGGACTTGATTTTTTCTGTGAAATAAAAGACCTCCTTTGACTGGTATACAGAAACACTGGTACATGGGTCACTGACTGACAAGGGAATTGTAAATTACTCAGTAATAAAAAATAACAGTAGAAATTTATATAGCACTGTACCTCAAAAATAATGACCTCCAGGCTCATTATAATAAGTATTATTTGCCAAAAAAGAAATTCCAGTGTATCTTCTAACAGATTTTATTTTAAAGATTAAGAACATCATAACTTTCAAATGTTATGTATCATTTAAGAGATAGAGTAGCATATTTCAGCAGCAGTATTAAGTACTCCCAGAAAATAAAAGTGAAAATAATAAGAACAAAAATATATAAAATAAAGAATCATAAAATAAATGGAAAATTTGGACCAGGAAACTTCTGTTTCAAGGTTCACAAATTATTAGCAGAGAGGAAGGATTTGCATGCATATACATGCACAAACCTATGTATTACCTTGCTTTGAACACTTCTAGGGGTGGCGCATCCAGAACCTCCCTGGGCAACCTATGTGAGTGTTTCACCATCTTCATAGGGAAGAATTTCTTCCCAATGTCTAACCAAAATCTACCCTCTTGCAACCTAAAGCCACTACCCCTTACTCTATCACTTCATGCCCATGTAACAAGTCCCTCTTCAGCTTTCCTGTAGACCCCCTTCAGGTTCTGGAAGGCCACTATAAGTTCTCCCTGGAGCCTTCTCTCCTCCAGGCTGAACAAACCCAGACATCTCAGCTTGTCTTCATAGGAGAGGTGCTCCATCCCTCTGATCATCTTTGTGGCACTGGACTGACTCCAACAGATCTATGTCCTTCTTGTGTTGGGGGCTTCAGAACTGGACACAGTATTTCAGGTGGGGCTTGACAAGAGTGGAATAGAAGGGGAGAATCACCTCCCTTGACCTGCTGGCCATGCGTCTTTTGATGAAGATCAAGGTACAGCTGGCTTTCTGTGCTGCAAGCACACACTGGCAGCTCATGTAGATATAATCAAACAACACCCCCAAGTCCTTTTCCTCAGGGCTGTTCTCAATCCATTCTCTGCCCAACCTGTGTTTGTGTGTGGGCTTGCCCCAACCCATATGCAGGACCCTGAACTTGGCCTTTTTTCAACTTCATGCAGTTTGCACGAGCCTGCCACTCAAGCCTGCCAAGGTCCCTCTGGATGGCATCCCTTCCCTCCAGCATTTCAACCTCACCACACAGTTTGGTGTCGTATGCGAACTTGCTGGGGCTGCACTCAATGCCGCTGTCCACATTGCCGACAAAGATGATAAATAGCACCAGTCATAGTACTGATCCTTGAGGAATGCCACTTGTTATTGGTCACAATTAGGCATAAAAATTCATCAATGTCAGGATGAAGACTTAAGACATTCTAACATTTTATTTCTGATCCTTTTTCAAGCAGAAAATGATACATTTCTTTAAGAATAAAGTGGTCCCAGGTATATAAAGTTAACCACCCAATTTCATGTGTGAAAGCTTTAAATCACACATACTTGGACATACAGTATGAAATCTACTATCTTGCTAATATTAACATCTGCAATAATAGATAGAAGATTACATGTTTTCAAAAACAAAAACAAAACAAAAACAAAAAATGAAAATATATGCACAACCCCAATATCTGCTATGAGATTTCATGGTCTAGAAATCCAGAAAACACAGCATGACTAATAATTAGATATTTATTTGAGCAATATGAATTATTACCTTAAATTTAACATGAAAGAGAAAACATTTTTCAGAATGTTGAGTGTTGCCCTAGTTAAATGACAGTAGTATTTGAGAATAATAATGACTAATGAACAACGAACGCTGGATATTTCATGTTTAACTGGCACTGCTTTTGAAGAGTCAGTTCCTAAACAATTAACATATATGACTGAAGATGACCTAGGGTCTTACAGATAAGATACTATAGTCAATAGCATGAATGCAAAAACTACTTAAGGAGCAGTTCAAGGATCACCTTCATATGTTCTGAAGACATTTTATTTGAAATTTTAAAAATCAACCTTCTATAGCTTACCAGCTATCTAGGCTGTAGGAAACAATAAGTATATGTATGCATGTATGTACTCTCAGATGCTTGTTTATATGCAGAAAATAAATTTATAAGCAGCGCAAAGACAAAAGGATTCAAAATATTTTAGAGACTATTGTAATCCTTTTTTTTATTTCCTTCTTTCTTCATACATTGTATGAATAAGCCTAATAAAGCCCTGTAGCTTAGATCAATTTTCTTGCTATAAATAAATTTTAAAACTTTAACACTCAAATTAAAAAGAGACAAGGGATTGACACAAAGTTCTCATGTAGGATTTCATTCTAAGTCAAAGCCAAACATACAGATTTATTAAATTAAAATAAAGTAGCAGCCAATTCCTGAAATATAGCATGGTTAATGGCTAAAATAGGTAGCAAGTAAAACTCAGATACTTCAAAACACAACTGGACTTTTCACAAGTTCTTCTGTTCTTCCATCATAGAAGTAAATGAACAATGGATACCTCTCTTCTCACTCCTCCAGACCTCCAGAAAACATGGAGATCAAGAAACAGTGGAACTGGAGGCTAGACTACTTCAACTGACGCAGCAAAAGGTGTTTATTCAAAACTCTAACTTTGACCATTTAATTTCTACCACAATATAAGAGACAAACTTAACAAGAAATGCTTCTAGTTGCTTGATTGAATTGTCAGGAAATCGAATCATAGAATCATAGAATGGTTTGAGTTGCAAGGGACCTTTAAAATTATCTAGATCCAACCCCCCTGCATGGGCAGGGACACCTCTCACTAGACCAGGTTGCTCAAAGCCCCATCCAGCCTGGCCTTGAACACTTCCAGGAATGGGGCATCCACAACTTCCCTGGGCAATCTGTTCCAGTGTCTCACCACCCTCACACTAAAAAATTTCCTCCTAATGTCTAATATAAATCTACCTTCTTCCAGCTTAAAACCATTACTGCTCATCCTGTCACCCTCTGGCCTTGTAAAAAGTCCCTCCCTGGCTTTCTTGTAGCCCCTTCAGGCACTGGAAGGCCGCTATAAGGTCTCACCAGAGCCTTCTTTTCTCCAGGCTGAACAGCTCCAATTCTTTCACCCTGTCTTCAAAGGTGCTCCAGTCCTCTGATCATCAGTAAAATCACTGAAGTTTAAAGCCTGTTAGTCTTAGATCCTACTTATTCCAAAGTCTTTTTTTTTTT
>NW_009954614.1:3272183-3329615 GCF_000747805.2 Chaetura pelagica
TATATATATTTTTTTTCTTTTTCTTTTTTTTTTTCCTAGAATCATAAAAATGTATAGGAATAAGGGAGAGAGAGTAGGGAACAGCCTGTACTTAAAAGCACAGTACACTATGATGAATAATGGTAAGCAAGTTTATATGACAGATCAATAAACAACCAGAATACATTTAAATGCTGTGGACTTTTTTTGGCTCCATCCACAAGGGAACAAAATTGATACTGATCAAATATATCTCAAATAAACTACAAATGAATTAGGAAAAAGTAACATCAAATTCAAAAAGAGAAAAAAATCCAATTCATTCAAGAGAATCAAAATGCATCCACCATGCAAGCTGCAGAATGGGTTTCACTTGTGTTTCCTCCAACACAAGTGGAATACATAGAAATACAAAATTTGTAGCAAATCATCTGGTCAGAAACAGGAAAAAGATTGGGAAACTTGGTAAAGACTCAAAAATGAGCTCCTAATATAGAATCACTCACAACTTTACAGGAGGAAAAAAAAAAAAAAAATCAGAAAAATCTTAGGTATCAGAATAAAGAGCTTACACAATAGTAATACACTTTCTAGTTTTCAAGACAAAAATAAAACAAAGGGCAAACATTTAGGCAAAGACAGATGCCCTTTTTTAATATGCTTAAAGGTAATGATCCATTCAGCACACATTTAGACAAACTACATTGTGTATTACTTTATATCGATCTGTTATATGTTTATTGCATGTCACTTTATAATCAGAAGTCTTCTTTAGTGCCTGAAATTTCTGCAAATACAATTCAATTAGAAATGGGGTGTGAGAAATTTGGTATACCTTTAAACTTACTTTTTTTATAATTAATATACAGTTAATGCATCTCATCACTAAGTCAGTCATGCATCAGCCTTGCTCTGAGCCTATGTGAAAGTTTGTTCCTTTTGAACTGAAGAAATCAAAGGATGCCACTTTAATCTTCGACAGCTCCTATAGAAGATTACCATGCCTTAACCTCTCCTTTTGGGTGAGCTATTCAGGCTTAGAACAGACTTCCAAATATACTAATTTAAGCAAAACAATTTAACCAAACCTTACCTCTTCCCTTCTCAAAATGTTACTGAATCAATCTTGTACTCCACCATCGAAATAATGCAATTCACTTTTGAATCTCTCCCTAGCTTCTCAAACCTCTTCTTTACCCGTGAAATGGAGTTTTTAATTGTCACCTATGTTCTGCACACAGACGGTACCAAACTTGCATATTAAATAACTTTATTTCTATACTTTTGCTAGGCACCTTCCAAATGCTACATTTTATCTATCTTTTTTTTTTGCCGTAAGAGCCAAATGGTTCTGTTTCTAGAAATATCTCTATCCTCATTCATTAGATCATTTCTCCTTTCCTTCTTGTCACCTAGGGTCAATCTCAGATTCCATGATGTCATTTTGTCATTATTACCTCTATCATGTACCTCTTTTGTTTTTCTTATAAGCTTTTGTGACAGGATGGAGAAAATTCTGCCATTACTTCAAGTGTCTGTCCAAACCACAGTATTGTTATGCTTTTAAGGGGCAACTATTGCTTCTATATAAATGCATCTTAATGAAAATAAGATATTGCTCTGCAATGAAGTATGCTCATGTGAATCACTTAGATTAGATGCATCAATAATTTAATAGCATTGACAACCTATAATTATTTGTATTTCTTCCGTGAATATTGTAACACAGAATTGTATTTGAATGCATTCTGATTTCATCCTAAATTGTACAAAGTAGCGATAAACACCTTCCTTGACCTAGTATGAATTACAAGTAAACATGCAAACTATGCTAAAATTGCTTTAACGGTTCAATTGCAGTATAGCACAGAAATAGCAAGTCCCTATGCCATGGGATTAAAAATTAATAAAACCCCAGATTATGAGACTATTTAATGACAAAAACAGATTAATAAAATGTTTCTGTGGTGCAGGGAAGATAAATAAATAAATAAATATTATCGTAGATATCACTTATATTGACAATTGTGAGGGCTTTTTCTCTTTTCTACAATTATATCCTGATTTCCAAGAGCTGGCATAAATTTTGAGTACTTACAGCTAGCTAATTAAAAATAAATATAATTAAATATAAAAATAATTAAATATTTGTGGTACTCAGAGTAATAGATAGAAAAATAAAAGTGAATAATTATTTAGATATCTCTACTTTGTTAAAGCTATTCAAATGTTTATATGAAATTTGGTAGGTAAAATTCTGGGACCAAGGAGTGGGCACACAACTGCCTGATTAGAACTTAAGCATCTTGTATAAATGAGGAGGGAAGTCCCCATTAGGATCAAACCAAATCCTGAAGTGTGAAAAACAAAAGTTTTATTCTCAGCAGAAAGGATCTCAGCCTTTTTCTTTCAAGAGTCTACCTAGTATATACCACCCAGCGTACACTCAGATACATCCACTGACGCATAATCTCCGTTTTATACTGAAGCGGAGGAGATACCTTATTTCTCTCTCCACTGTCCTTCTCTCCAAAGAAGAGAAAGATTTGATAGCAGAACAATATATTAGACACCAGATGAGTCTTTTCCAGCTGTCCTTGACAGAACTCCAAGGTAGCTATATTTAAATATCAGTACGAAGCTGGTAAACTTCTGCTAGCACTACTTGAACTATCACTAAGCAATATAATGGAGGTGAAGGGAAAACAATGAACTATCCTCTGATCAAAACACAACCAATAAATCTTTTTTTCAGACCTAAAACTCAGAGCAAAACCCATTCCACCCAAAAAATAAACAAAACCCCCAAAATCACTTTATACCCACAAAATAGACAGATTTATGGTGGAGCCTAAAACTCTTTTGATAGTTGATTTTTAGGCAAATACAAAAGAAAACTATTGCACTGTATAACTGTATAGAGCATAAGGTGAAATTAAAGATTTATTGACCTGTAACTGTTATTGATTGTGCCACTTTCTGTTATAAATCCCCAACTATACACAGTATGCTGTGATTAACAGGTTTACATAAAACCCATATGTCTTGTATATATACATGTGCATACATGCACACATGTTCAATAACTACTTTTCTCCTAATTATTTTTAATTAAAACTGAAATAAAAACCACTATTAAAAGGTAATTTCCAATTTTATATAAAGATATGTAGAAGATATTATTATTCCAATTGGGTGTTTTGATCAAGGAATTAGTGTTTTCATAGCGAGATGGTTATCCCTTTTACTGTTTAGTTTTGGAAAAGGAAAGACACTCCTACTGCTGAAGACTATGAAACTGACATTATTGGAAACCAAAGCCCTGTCTTGATCCTCAGACCAGCTAGAGCTCGTAAAACCACAGAAGTTGCTTCAGACAGCAACTCCAAAATGCCTCAGCTATGTCCTGGAATGCTGGATTGTCCTTGACCTCTGCAGAGACTGCTGAAACCAATGCCAATTACTGTCAGTTTTGTTGGTTTATTCTGCAGTGTAGACACCTGTAGACCATGAAATGGAACAAGATCGCAATTGCTTTCACACAGGTCACAGTGTAGCCATCAGCTGGTAACAACTGTCACTCATTACCTACTGAAAATGTAATCAGATTGACAGCACAGAAATGAAAGTCACAGTTTTCCCTCCTCATGAATCTTATTTATTCCTTCAATTGAAAGGAGTCAGTACTTCCCTCCTCCAGGAGTTTATATTGTTACCCAAATCCATTATAAAAAGGCCATAAAATACATGTCTATGCAATATTAAACAAGTAGAAAGACAAAGCCATTTGTCTAGACAGGGAACATTCTTATCCACTTGTTCCTCAATTGAGAATGAAAAGAGTATGTATGCATGCTGGGCATGAGAAAATGGGGGAAGAGAAGGGAGAAAGTGATCTTTGTAGTGTTCTGGCAGCTTAACCAATTTGGATCCTTGCAGAGTAATGACAGGAAAAAGCTCTAAGTCAGATGTCTTTCACAAATTCATCTTGCTATCAGCATCTTTCTCGTTATTTTATCAGAGATGTCTTTCAGTCATCTCTACCAATACAAGGTCCAGAAATAGGTACATAAAGCAGCATTTTTTTTAGTTTTTATGTAAACATGATAAAAAAGCACAGTTAAAGTCCTATGAAGAGAGTATTCGCCAGTCTAATCTCCAAATAATAAGTACATGGAACATATGTCCCCCCAGAAGAATACCAAGACATGTTGGTGAGGAGCTCTTGACCTGACAACATACTTCACTGAAGACCACAGTGTTGAATTCCAGTAATTTCTTATTATTATCTTCTCATTTTTCAGGAAATCAGTATACCTGCTGTTTATTACTAGCTAACAGGCAGATAACTATCTCCAAATCTTAAGCTAACAGAAATAGCTTTATTTTGATCTACTGCTCCAGAAGAGTCCAACAGTTAAGGACAGAAACAGATATCTTCAAGCTGCTGAAAAGGTTGTTTTCCATGCCACTTCCTTAGCTTCCTTAGCAAGAGTGAAACTTTCAGGATAAGGATCATATAGTCTAATAAAGATAACAGTAGTCTAATAAAAGTCTAATAAAAGAAGATGGTCTAGTAGAAGATAGTCTAAAAAAAACCCCAAACCAAACCTCATGGTTAAAAACAACAAGCCAAGTGATTAAAAAGGAAAACAAAACAAAACAAAACAAAGAAGAAATGTTAGGGTTTTTTTACTCAATTCCTGCCTTACAAACAGATAAAGTTCACAACTCTCAAAGGAAATTATTCTCAGAGGGATCTTCCCTCAAACCAAGGAAGAGGATAAGCTTTAGCAGGAGAAACACTGTTGGTAAGAAGTTGTTAACCCTCTTACTAATTAATTTTAACAATAGATCCTGTAACTGCTAATAGCCTTTTGCTAGCCTCTAAAAACAAAACAACCCTTCTAAATAAAAAATAACTCATTACTCCCTTCCTCCAGGCAAAACAGATAATTTACTAAGTCTGTCCTCTTTTTTCCGTATTTCAGAACTTTTTAAAATATTTATATATATATATATATTTTATTTTTATTTTTTTATTATTTTTTTTTTTTACTTAGGCAAAGGTTATTTCATTTAGTTTCCCAATTCAGGTTTCCTTTAACACTGATATTTGTTCTGGTCATTACAAGTAACAGACCTATTGTATTCAGACTATCCCAACACATTATGTCTGCTAATGAGTCATTAAAATTATGGAAAATCTAATACTGCTAAAAGAACAAAGTTAGTCTTGCTTCTCTCCTTGCCCAGCCCACTCCATCAGGTAATTAAGTACTTTACAATAAATCAAGAAGAGAGGAACCTTTAGGAAAGGAGATTTAGTATTTATTATAGAAAGCTGTTCACATTTAAATATCTGGCAGTAATGAATTTTTATGATTTTGCATAAACTTCATCATTTTACTTCTTCACAATATAAAACACATTTAATTACATGCAAGCCTTATCTGAACAATGTTACAGGGCTGCAATTTTATGACTGCCTTTGAAAATAAGACAAACTTGTTATTTAAGAAATCCAGTAGCACAATATGACAAAATGGATTAATGTACAGTTTTCATTTAACTTCATCTCAGTTACTTAGTAAGAGATTTTAATGCTAATAGTCTCCAGTTTCATCTAGTATTTAAAAGTAACAGAAGAAAATATAAAGTAAGAATGGAGAAACAAATAGCTGTTTCTCTCTTACTGTAAGCAACTAAAGTAATTCTTGAATGGCTATTGAAAACAGCAAGTCACCCCAGCTGTTGTTTGTACACTGAAAAATTCCACTAAGTTTGTTCTTTGCATTTCTAGTTGATCAACATTAGGTCAAGCATCTCATCCAACATTCTGTCTCTATTATGCTTTACTTTGATCTTAGTATTTCAACAATACTGACAACATTGATGGAAACTTTATGAAATACTTCAAGGAAGCTTTTCAATAAAAACACCTGAAATATGAACTATATAGTATTCCTTATTAAATTTTGGTTGTTTTAAATGATCAACAAATTACTTTTCCACAAATTAGGCTTATATAAAGATGAATCTTATGAATCTCCAGAGTAGCCCTTACAGCAGAAGGATCCTCTTACTAAAACAACACCAACAAATTCTTACACAGTGGATACTCCTGGCTACTATAATAGTTACTATATTGCCACTTGTTTAGCATACATATCACACCTTCAACAAATACTTTATCATAGAATCATCAAATCATTAAGGTTGGAAATTAAGTGTACAGCGAAGTGCAGAACATTTTTATCTCTGCAGCTGAGAACTACGTGTTAGTTCGGGACATGTAGTAGTAGCATTTCATAAATGGAGTCTAGTCCTGATGCCTCTTCTCAATGCAGACAATTCTGTTCCAACTCCTTTGATTGAAAGAAGTGATTCATTGTGTTATCCATATGAGCAGCAGGCTGAATAACAAAGATTAAAGGGCACATGATTGTGTTCTTGCCAATGACAACAAAAGACTAATGGCATGTTGCCACCTTCTGTCATTATGAGCCTTCCTTTGAATCTCCCCTCTACAGTTTCAAAAGAGGAATTTCAGCTGCAGTTAATACTAGTTAACTTTTGTGGAATCTTTCAGTAATAGCAAAGACTAATAATGGCCAATGTATTTTAGAAGTTGCGTTGTTTTCTTTCTGTTAAAATGAATTATGTTTTGTTATGATTTTTAATTACTTTAAATAAAACATTCTGTTGATAAAAGATTGAGTTCCTGGAAGGTGGTGCAAAGGAGGTGTGATTTGGTCTTGTAATCTGATAGAGCAGCTGGCATTTTTTCAAGATGCTGAGCAGACTACAGCAGGTAAAAGACTGTAAGACTGCATTAAAAATATGTTGGTATTTACAATAATTCTGTCTCTATTCAGACTAAATTCCTTAGAATCCTCTCACGCAGTGCCCACAGAATAATTTCCATAAAGGTTTTATGAGATGGGACATAAAACAGATTGGGGAGCTCTTGGTGTGAAATGATTTACACACTCCTGGTGTGATATGTGCTTTGTGAAGTTCATTAGGAGAGTGGTGCCTTGTTGATATTAGATTAACATCTTCTGATGATCCAAGGAACATGCTGTGAAATGAGTTGATATTTCTGTTTGCTGTAAATAAAGGTTTGTGTGTTTAGTTAAACATTTCTTGTTGCATAACAATTATTATTTTTTTATTTCTAATGCTTTCATTGTATTAATATATTTGTGTTTGTTGTTGATTAGGGTGAGATTTATCTAATTTATAATTTATCAATTACATTATAGATTAGCAGAGTATTTTTTTTCCTGTTTCTTATTTATAAATACCAGAATTTGCATATGTGTATCAGTCAAGGTTCACCAAGCTACTGCCAATTTTTCTGACTTTTTATTCATGAATGTCTATGATATTGGAAACACAGATTATAAGATGTCATTTATGCTTCCTAATTAAATGTCTCAGGCATCTATAAATCAGAAGTAACAGGTAGTTGCTGCCCACAAATTAGTTTGCTCACACATGCTTTACTGCACTTGTGATTAGAAGACATGTTATACATACAAATATCCATACTAATAAGAAATCCTTTGTGGAAAGTATTGTGAACATGGAACCACCAGATGCAAGCCTGGCTGAGCAAAACATCTGTTGTCAAGCACCTTCTACGTGCTTGAAAAATACTTGACTGCACCAAGCATCCATTGACAGGTCTGATTTTCAGTAAATGTTGTAAATTGTAAATAAAGTTACATTTTAATAAGGAGCTCACAAGGAGACAGTTCTTCCATAGCTGATTAGAGTGAATGACTAGATAGGCCTGTCTTCAGGAATCTGAGTAAAGTTAAAACTTTGGTTAATTTTATATATATATATATTTTATTTTTATTTTTTTATTATTTTTTTTTTTTACTTAGGCAAAGGTTATTTCATTTAGTTTCCCAATTCAGGTTTCCTTTAACACTGATATTTGTTCTGGTCATTACAAGTAACAGACCTATTGTATTCAGACTATCCCAACACATTATGTCTGCTAATGAGTCATTAAAATTATGGAAAATCTAATACTGCTAAAAGAACAAAGTTAGTCTTGCTTCTCTCCTTGCCCAGCCCACTCCATCAGGTAATTAAGTACTTTACAATAAATCAAGAAGAGAGGAACCTTTAGGAAAGGAGATTTAGTATTTATTATAGAAAGCTGTTCACATTTAAATATCTGGCAGTAATGAATTTTTATGATTTTGCATAAACTTCATCATTTTACTTCTTCACAATATGAAACACATTTAATTACATGCAAGCCTTATCTGAACAATGTTACAGGGCTGCAATTTTGTGACTGCCTTTGAAAATAAGACAAACTTGTTATTTAAGAAATCCAGTAGCACAATATGACAAAATGGATTAATGTACAGTTTTCATTTAACTTCATCTCAGTTACTTAGTAAGAGATTTTAATGCTAATAGTCTCCAGTTTCATCTAGTATTTAAAAGTAACAGAAGAAAATATAAAGTAAGAATGGAGAAACAAATAGCTGTTTCTCTCTTACTGTAAGCAACTAAAGTAATTCTTGAATGGCTATTGAAAACAGCAAGTCACCCCAGCTGTTGTTTGTACACTGAAAAATTCCACTAAGTTTGTTCTTTGCATTTCTAGTTGATCAACATTAGGTCAAGCATCTCATCCAACATTCTGTCTCTATTATGCTTTACTTTGATCTTAGTATTTCAACAATACTGACAACATTGATGGAAACTTTATGAAATACTTCAAGGAAGCTTTTCAATAAAAACACCTGAAATATGAACTATATAGTATTCCTTATTAAATTTTGGTTGTTTTAAATGATCAACAAATTACTTTTCCACAAATTAGGCTTATATAAAGATGAATCTTATGAATCTCTAGAGTAGCCCTTACAGCAGAAGGATCCTCTTACTAAAACAACACCAAAAAAAGAGTAAATAAAAAACCAAATTCTTACACAGTGGATACTCCTGGCTACTATAATAGTTACTATATTGCCACTTGTTTAGCATACATATCACACCTTCAACAAATACTTTATCATAGAATCATCAAATCATTAAGGTTGGAAGGAACCTTAAAGATCACCAAGTTCCAGCCCCCCTACCATAAGCAGGGGACCCTACCACAAAACCTCATCCAACCTGGCCTTAAAAACCTCCAGGGATGGAGCATCAACAAACTCCCTGGGCAACACATTCCAGCTCCTTACCACCCTTACAGTGAACAGTTTATTTCTAATATCTAACCTAAGTCTACCCTCTCTCAGTTTAAAACTATATCCCCTTGTCCTATCACTGTCTTCTCGGATGAAAAGACCCTCCTCAGGTTTCCTGCAGGCCCCTTTCAAGTACTGGAAGGCTGCTATAAGGTCTCCTCGGAGCCTTCTCTTCCCTAGGCTGAACAGCCCCAATTCTCTTAGCCTGTCTTCATAGCAGAGGTGCTCCAGCCCTTTGATCATCTTGGTTGCCCTTCTCTGGACCCTCTCCAACAGCTCTATACCCTTCTTGTGCTGAGGGCACCAGAACTGTACAAAAGACTCCAGGTGGGGTCTCACCAGAGCCGAGTAGAGAGGCAGAATCACCTCCCTGGCCCTGCTGGCCACACTTCTTTTGATGCAGCCCAGGATGCAGTTGGCTCTCTGGGCTGTGAGCACACACTGGTGGCTCACATTGAGCTTCTCATCACCTACTACCCCCAAGTCCTTCTCCTCAGGGCTGCTCTGTAGCCATTCTCCCCCAGCCTCTATTTGTGGTCATAGCCATGATTCATTACAATGCTAAAAAGGCTTCTGCTTCTCAGCCCTCATTTTACACTTTCAAGAATTCCTTTTCAAGTAGATGTTAGATACAGTAACTAATTAGATTTAAGATATTAATTTCTTTAATTCCACACACACCCACAAGCATATATACACAAATATGCTAACATACAATAAAATACTATTTAATGGAATTACATTGTGAATAAATTTTCCATAATGGCTATATCTATCTAACGATATAAGAGACCTGACAAATTTAAACAAACATGCAAGGACATACTGAAGTGAATGTAATAGTAAGTTGTTTACACTTATATATGTGAAATATGACCAGTCAGGTTAGCCACTGTGAGATGAAGCATGCATTATCTCATGCTAAATTCCAGTGTAGCTCCTGAGTATATATTATCTATTAATGCAATACCATCTTTACTATCACTGTAACAATTCCATTTTCTTTGAGCCCCTAGAGATATAGAAATGACTGTTGTTTCTTAAAAATTCTGGCTCAGTTGAGGTGTAGAGAACAACCTTTAAATATCAATTTCAGTTCTGAGACAATGAAAATAATGTTCAGAGACAGTTTTTTACCATAATATTAGTAGTTCTGTAAAAACGAGAGATTTTAATAGAAAATTCCTTTAATAGAAAATGTCCTTTGGACATTTGTATTACAGGCTATATTGTAAATATAGCTTCCTTGCTTTAGCCTGAATATTGCCATTTTCAAATAAAATTTAGAGAAGAAAACCTAGAAGTCAAACGTGAAAACATGAAAACGGATGTTGCAAAAATGAGGAACAAATTTTGACAATTATAGAGAAATGAGCAGTACACAAATCAGATAGAGCTGAAATCTTTCTGACTTAAAGTCAGGACCAAACAAACTTGTATCTTAACTTAGGTGAATGGATACTCACTCAATTTCATCTTCAGGTGGGCAACAAGAGTTTGAAGCATGCTGTCAAAATCAGATTGGCTCAAATAACATGTTTTCCCACTAAGTAGCTGGCTATAGCAGAGAAGCCAGTCATGAAACACCTCTGACCATGAACTTTTCTAGCTTTCTTCTTCCAAACCCGGAGTGAAAAAAACCACATACAAATAGATCTACCAGCAAATATAATAACAAGCTGAATTAGGGAAAAATTTTGTATGCTCCACAATTTTTATAATTTTTCATTTCTAATTTTTGCCCCTCTACTCTACTCTTTTAAGATCCTACCTGGACTACTGTGTCCAGTTCTGGAGCTTACAAAACAGAAAGGACATGGAACTGCTGGAGTGAGTCCAGAGGAAGGCCACAAAGATGACCAGAGGGGCTGGAGCACCTCTCCTCTGAAGGCAGGCTGAGAGAGTTGGGGTTATTCAGCCTGGAGAAGAGAAGGCTCTGGGGAGACCGCATAGCAGCCTTCCAGTACCTGAAGGGGCCTACAGGGAAGCTGGGGAGGGACTTTTTACCAGGGTGTGTAGGTGATAGGGCAAGGGATAATAGTTTTAAGCTGGAAGAGGGTAGACTTAGGTTAGACATTGGGAAGAAATTCTTTACTATGAGGGCACTGAGGGACTGGTTACCGAGGGAAGTTGTGAATGCCCCATTGTGGGAAGTGTCCAAGGCCAGCTTGGATGGGGCTTTGAGCAACCAGGTCTAGTGGGAGGTGTCCATGCCCACAGCAGGGGGATTGGAACTAGATGGTCTTTAAGGTCACTTCCCACCCAAAACATTCTATGATTCTATGATAAGAATAGAACAATGAAGGAAAGGAAAAGACCATAAACCACAGTTGAACTGTTTCCACTGAAAGAAACAGTCAAGAATAAATTAGCAAATGTGAAATACTTCATGCATATTTCACCCTCAGAACAGTATCACAAATGAAAGTTTCCCATGTATGATTTCTTTTTGTTTTACAATCTTCTCAGTTTAATTGCAATTATTGGTGTAAAACTTCCTCTCTCTTCCTGCTACCTTCAGTCTTGTTTTCTTATCTTATGTCCTCCACCACTTAGTTAAAAAAGGTAAATGAAGTAGGGTTTGAGGATTTTTTGGTGGCAGTGGCTTTGGGTTTCTGGTTTGTTTGTTTGTTTGGGTTTTTTTTTATTTTTTTGTCTGTTTTGTGGTTGGTTTTTTTTCGTTCTATGTTCATCATACTGAGCTGGCTTTCTATTCTATTCATACACCAACTCATGTTCATTCTTCTGCTACAAAAATGACCAAAACTGATGGATATATGAAATCTGTGAGTCACAGAAATTCTAATTTATTCTCAGCTGCAGCAGTCACCACTGCTTTTATTATAATGAACATTCCTGACTTCAGGCTAATAAAACCACTTTTGATTAATAGCATCTTAATATTTTGGAAATAATGGAAGCAGATGGAAAAATACTCAACATTTATATTTTATTGAAATTTTTGAATGGTTACAGCAAGTTCTTGTATATAATAAAATTGCAGCTGTTACAATTGCTTTCTTATATATCATTTGTTTTCCATTGCTGTTACTAAGTCTCTGCGTTCCTACACTCTTGTATAGTCTCACAAAATCCAGTCTTCTAGACGACTATGAACTATAAATAATTAAAACCAAAGCTTCATGAAAACACAGAATTCCCAGCAGGCAACCATAACAACACTACTTTAAAATTGCAGTATGTTAAAACTTTGGAAGGTTGCATAATAAAATTCCTAAATGATTAATTTAATACGCTAATGCAATGACGATTGCAGAGGCAAGGTACCAACAGGTGTAGAATATGTCTACTGACTGATATAGGCAGGTGTGAAGAAAATTAAAGCAAATTCTGATGTGTCCCAAAAAAAGAACAGCATGAACTACTACAACTGAAATGTAGGTTTATTTCATTGCCTTTGTTTCCTTGCAATAAGGTTGAATGAGAAATGTGGAACCATTTGATTTTACAGGACCATTTATTCCAATACATGCTATATGTTTTACTTTTCATCAGAGCTACTGCCTGCAGTTCCTTCCTTTGTGTATCACCACTGTAGCTATCACATACAGTTAATTTTCATGTTAAATTCTTTATGATTGCTCTGTAATAAAGGATAAGCTTCATCTAACTACAATTTCCAAAGTGGATCTCCATATTTGTTCAACTTCCTCTTTATTATGTTCAAGTTCTGATCTAAGCCCAAAGCATGAAAGCAATCAATGCTGATGAATGACTAGAAATGGTTTCTTTATTCCACTCCTCACTGAATAGAAAGTTTCCATTATCTCCCTCAACATCTTCACTCTATCAATTTGACAGGGGCATGTGGTTGTACACTCCACTGCCTTCACTCTAGAACTGTATACAGGTTTTCTACCTTTTTTCCTAATATAAAAGAAAAATGATTCATGACAAAATCTAGTGAAAATTTCTTGTCTTCCCTCATAAGTGTCATCTTTCTCTTTTAATTGTTCTACACTGTTTTAAAATGTTTCTTACAGTTAATACCCAGTTTCATTTAAAACAGACATACAGAAAATACAAAAACTTATTTGCATAAGAAGAAAAAGAAGTCCCAGCACAATAAATGTTAATCTAGTTAAGTAAGCATGCAAGGCACCTGTAACAAAATTGATACTATAACATCCTAGTATTTTTCAAATGATCATAATACCTGCAAAACGTTTGTCTTACTGAGAAGCATTATTTAAGATGCATTGCTCGAAGATAATTGGAACAAAATGACAAACAGAAAAATGTTAATTCAACTAAGCAGAATTTTATCAAGCCTAACAACAGTAACACAACAAACTACTCATTGTAAAAGCAAAGTATACATCCAGGAAAGCACTCAAACTGACAACAGTATTAAGGAGAGAGTTTCCTGCCTCTCCTAAGGGGCTTCTGGCAGAACTGATCCTCCTCTGTAGCCCAGTGTTTCCAGTGTTTCATCCTTTCTAAGATGATCTCTGATTTACCTCAAAAGGATCCTGTTTCTGCAGCAACCCAGGATACCAATGATGGTCTTTTTGACTCTTGTACTCACTGTAAAGTGCTGATGAGCTCAGGTACTGTTCAATTACATGTTATGTCAGTCCTCTTAAACCCATCACTTTCTACATGTTTGCTCATTAGGAGACCCTTGAGGACTTAAGTTTCCCAAATTGAAGTTTGTGCAAACTGAAAAAATGTTTGGGGTTTTTTGGTGTTGTTTTGTTTTGTTGTTGTTTGTTTGTTTGTTTGTTTTTTGTAATAGCTCACAAACTTGAATTGTGAATCTTGATAATAATCTTGTGGAGAAGTTTTGGGGGAGAACAAGATGTGATTCCAAGCCCCCTTCAAGTCTCACGAGGCAGCTGAAAAGGAATGATGAAGGTGAAGGCTTCACCAAACACTGTACTGAAAAGTAGAGCTGGGAATCTTTCCTACCACTCTCCTCTCCTTCACTCTCACACCCCTATTCCAACTCACCTCCTCTCCTTTTCTCCTTCCCACCTCGGGAGTCACCAGTTCTACAAACCCACAAGAGCTTTAGTGGGGGACAACACTGTGAAAAAGACACTGCAACTGCTACCACAGGCAGACAATGATGTGAGAGCATAGTTATACATCTCCAGCCTTCCCCCACCTCACAAATTTTTGCAAATTTAAGTAATTACTCCAGGTTGGACTGTGGAAAAAGAACAAGATGTAAAAGACTAGATGCTGCCAGACAGTGGCAATTTAGCCCCAGGATGAGCACTGCAGTTCTCTCAAAACTGCAGTGACAATCAAAATTATTAGGTGATAATAAAAGATACTTTAAGAATTATGATGCTAGTGTTACTGTGGTGTTGCCCAGTGCTTGCTTGAAGATAACATGCCTCTTTATATTAAATTATCCTCTAAATGTGAATTAAATTTATATTAGCTTCATTATCTCATTATAAAAGCTAAAAAAAGAAAAAAAAAGAAAAAAAAGAAAGTGTAGCACAAACCTGTTCTTGGTCTATGTTTTGTGAAGCCATTCTACAAGTATAGTTTTCAGACAGAAAGCAGTGTTTAGAAACTCAGTTTTGCTAGTATTCTCAAGATATTTTCTACAGAAATCCAACAGTTAATCACCCATCAGATTCTGAAAAGCAACTGTGTCCTCTTGTAGCTTCAGTTTACCACATTGTTTACCTTTAATACAGCCTCAGGTAATCAGAGGTGAAGGTACTCACAAAGAATCTCCAAAAAATTTTCCTGTGGCCTTGAAAATAAGATTAAAGCCTATGCTGCATAGTCACTTTATCTAATTACCAGTATGGCCTAATACTCTAAGGATTCATCTCAGATTGGTTAAAGCACTCACACAATGGACTGAAAAGTTCAGAAGACATGAAAAAAAAAATACAAGAAAATAAGATACATAATCAATGTCTGAATTATGGAATAAGGTATTTAATATAATTTTATTAAGAAAAAAATGAAATTTAAGTTCATTTTCACTGTCATCATTGTTTCCAACAAAAGTGTTTGGTACATCTATGTATGTCTTACACTGGTCATATCAAACAGAGAACTTACTTGGTAGAGTTACTTCCTCAAAAACTAACAGGATCTAAATTGGTTTTAATTATATATATATATATATAAATAAGCTAAGTATTAGGATGAGGTTCGATTAAGAAAATAAACCAAATAATTTTTTTTATATAACAAAACATGACAAATTTCTACACAAGAAATTTCTGTAGGAAAAGGCTTGTGCTCCTAGAGGTGGCTAATATTTATTTAATTATTCCATTTTGTTTTCATGCTTGGCTTTTATTTCTGGAACACCATCATCAAATACCAGGTCATGATGAAAAGTTGTTTCATTGCCGCAGAGTGCAGACTGCATTCTTTTATTGAGCTCCCTGCCCTTTCCTACATGTCCTTCCTCCCTCCCATCTTCAAATAAGAAGTACAGCTTGATCTTTTCCTTGATCTTTCTGTAAAAAGCAATCTATAATATTGACCTCTAAGAGGCTGCTAGCAATTAGATTTCCCAAGGGTCTACCAGAGTGAAGCCAATGTTAGATGATTCAAGAATTGTAAGTTTTCTGGGGACTTTTCTGAATAAAACTTCTTCACCTGGTACAGGTGGGGAAATGAGTTAGCTAAGCAAGTTAGTCAGGAAGTGGTGTTACTCTCCCACTTACCTTCCCCTACAAGTCGGATTACTGCTCTCTGCATTGCAAGCTGTCACTCCATTCTGGAGGAGCCCTTAATTCCTGCAGGCACTATTCCTCATCCAGAATTTCTGCTGCTCAGACAAGCTTTGTACATCCAAAACACTAGATAGCTAGCTCCTACAAATAAATGGTGACTAGAAATTTTCATTTGCCTTTCATATTGATGAAAATGTGGACCACAATAAGAGACCACCAATACATGGGTATCAAAGAAAAACCTTCTGGTGCTCCCTAAGGGCTTTTTAAAAATGTGTCTGGGGTCTTGGCCAAGGTTGCTCCTGGTTCCCCTCAGTGTCTTCAGCCACTGTCAGGGACCTGGGTTTTTTTAATTATTTTTCTTTAATCTTTTCAATAAAGTTTTTGCAAAACAACCCAACTTCTCTTTCTCCTTAATTGAAACAAACAAACAAACAGCAAGGAAAAGTAGAAGAGCTAGAGTAAATGTAGAACACCACATTAGGATTGGAATAGAAGAGACTAAAAAAAAGCCTTCTTCAAAAAATCTGCTTAATATAATACATTATTTGTATGTATTTACCATGCAAATGTGTTCAAAACTAAAGACAAAAGCAAAAAAAAATCACACGTGAGGGTCTTTATCAGTGATTGACAGGAGAAATTTTACAATTCTCTGAATTAAGAATATCTGTTCCCCTCACATTTCCAAATCCAGTGAAATCACAGGAAACATGGCCTAAGTAGTGAATCAAGGATGAAAGAGTAGGTTGTTTTGCACATTGTGAATCTGGCATTTCAAACTACATGTAAACACAAAAAAATACCTTACACTGGCATCAATGAAAGCAGACCTAAAATTAGGAAGAAATACAATTCTAGGAATCAGGTCACCTTTTGGGATTTGAGGAACAATTGTTTTTGGTTTTGGCACTTCTGTCCTAGTCCAGATCAAACCAGCCATAGAAAGGGATACAGAGGTTTTCAAAGCACTTGAGGCTTCTATTGATTTCTGCTGCTTTCTGAAAATGATCTGGAGTGTGACATGAGCATTTTTGCCCTTTCTCAGATTTTCCTTGATTTATTTCTTTTCTTCTATTTATTTATTTTATTTTTTTTTCCCCCCTATCTTTTAATTCCTTTACTATGTTTCTGGAAAGGATTTTGATTTAGCTAGTCAAGATTACTATTGCAACACTGTTTAAAGTCAAAGAGCAAAAAGCCAGCAAAATTGATGAATACAGGCACAGAAAGATGAATTCTAGCACAGCTAGCTGGAATGACTGAAAACTTACAGCACAAAATGCTCATTACTGACTCTGGTCATTTCAGCACAAAGGTATTTGGATTTGCTAGGAGCTATACTGTGATTTGAAGAAGAACATTCAGACAATCCATTAATTCAGCTGCGAAGGTCATAATTACTAGGCAAGATGGCAACCATTTTAAACAACTACATTTACTGCTAGAGAAATAATTAATCTGTACCCTCAAATGGCTTGATCGTGGAAAGTGTGTGCTTTGGCTTTTAGTGGTTAGCAGAATCTATGTGTTAAGCTTTTGCAACTTCATCTGCAAATAGGCCAGTGCATAAATAAAAGGTACATTTCCAGGGCTACTTTTCTGCTTTTTATGATTTTATTTTATTTTATTTTACCCTCAAGGAAACAAAAATATTCATCAGAAGCAGTAGTAAATGATTTTAGATAATTTTGACTAACTTTTTCCATCTGGAAGACCTTTGACCAAGACCTCTTTTATATTAAAGAAAAATCAAAACCAGAGTATTATCACCTCTACATCACAAAGCAGCAAGAGAAACTTTTCAAATTATACTTCGACTTGTCAAGTGTTCTAATAGTTTTGTTGCAGCTTAAATACATTTTTACTATTATTTTTTAAAACTATAATGGCTGCTGCTATCAGACCATGCAAATTAAGATAATTTTTAACTTCTGAATAATTAATCAGAATTAACACAGTTAACACTTTATAACTACTTAATCCATTAATTAAGTGCAATATTACACAGCTTTATTCTGTACCATGAGTCACTTCTGCCCTCAAAGAATGAGAGAATTGCTTACCATAGGATCAAAGTCTGAGTTACTTTTTCCTACAGTCCAGTGAAGCTACAAAGCAGTCAAGAAAATAAAGCTAACACTGTATAGAAAAGGAGAACAGAAAATTAACATTTGTAGTGAGAACAAGGAGGAGTAAATAGTAGAAAGATAATTATTACAAAGTCTAAAAGACAATGAAGTGGAAAGAAGCAAACTAAAGCTAGAAAAGAACATGACAGAATTGGAGAAGGAAAACACAGCAAAAGCAGAAAATGTGTTCAGTTAAATTCAATTTTCCCATTAAGTGTTCCTATTGATAGATTATGGGCCCTGGATTAACATGCTACAGCATGTGACAAGAAATCATAATTGCATTATATAAATTTATAATACTGCATCCAATGTACTAATTTCATTTTAAGGGAAAAAAAGAAATAGTAAATGTCTAATGAAAAGCAATGAAATAGTCTATAACTAACAAAATTTAGCTTACAAGGAGGTTTAATAGTAATTCACTTCAGAAAGTACTTCCTTCAACCTGTAAGAGTTGTAAGCATATGAAGCATAATCATACAAAATAATAACAAACTAGATCCACACTCAGCTTTTTGCATGTAAGTCCCATAAAAACCTCAGAAGTTCCTTATACTGAATCCAGTTGAGTAAATACATCTGATTGTATGTCAGTGCTTTTATTTAACCAGACTGAGTTCAAAACAGTTTGCCTGAATATATTCACAATCAGAGCATAACATTTTATTAATAAACCATACACAGTATCATCAAAAAGGGCATTGGTTTTCATTCTGTTTAATGGACTATATTACACGGACTATATTAATGTCTGAAACTTGTTATTACTTCTCTAAAATAGCAGTAAGTTAAACGATCCTATTCATCCAGCTTGTTTTGTAAGGCAAAAATGTCAGTAAAACAACCTGGCAACTAAAAAAAAAATCAAACAAAACCAAGCAAAACCCATCAAGCCAAGAAAGAAAAAAACTGTATCAAAGAAAAACTCTGAACCTTGACCACGTTTGTTACACATAAAAAACAAGTGTAGGCCTCACATTTTTCTTAATATTGGATAGTAATTTTCATTTTTCTCCTTTCCTGAAAACTATATAGAGCTATACGTTAACTTAAATAACAACTCAAAAATGTCATTTATTTGACAATATATTGAAGCTCATCTCACTGTCTACAATTTTACTGAAGACGTGCTTAATAGATAGACTTTAACTAGGTACTTAGGATAAAACACTAACTACCTAGGTACCTGTTAGAAAAGATTATGAGTAAGAAATCAGGGACCTGGACATCAAGGCCAAAATCTGAGTTGCTGATTGTTTTCTACTTTAGCTCATGGTTGCAAGTCTGAAAAAATTGTAGGTAACAAAAAGTGTTCTGGAAAAGTCTAAAATATTCTTAGAGTCAAAAATATCTAAGAAATTCTCTGATGTTAAAAAGGTAAGAGATATACGATACTGGACATTCAGTATCTATAGTAAAGTAGGACAGGAAGATAAAACTCCATGTGGAATTTTACTAGAGTTGTTGAAATGTGAGAATGGAATCAATCATTAATTTTCAAAGAAAAAAAACCTCAACAAACCTCTGAAAATAAATTTTAAAAAAAAGTATCATTTATTGAAGTCCAATAATTTTAGTGCTGTTAATCGTATTTTGGAAAACAACCGTTTGAAAAATATTTCTCTAAACCAAACTAGGTTTAATCAATCTGTGGCCAAAACCACTGAGAACACTACACCACACTGACATCAACAGCACACTGCTTAGGATAATCATTTGTCATTTAGAAGAACTATGCTTAGGCTCCTCTTCTGCTTGACACACAAGCAGCACTTGAATCTCTGGTCTCCGTACACACGCAAGTTGCCTGCTACTACTGACTATTATCGAGAAAGACTCTTTGGTTCCTGTTGAATTATTTGGCATTTCCTAAGGCAGTAATTGTGTCAAAATTTCCACACAGAGCGCAAATAAGGAAGCTACTAAATTATTTATCTGATCCATCTTCCTGTGTGGCCTTACAGATTTTAAACTACTTATACAAAAAAGAGGAGACTGAAATTCCTGTATAGAAATAAACAAAGTAAGTCTTCACTCATTCCTTGCAGAAGAGATTAATTTGTGCTTCCTTCCTTTTCAAAAAATCAGAACTAAATAATCCATATAAAGCACAGCATGGGAGGCAGTTGAGAAGGATGAAAATGGCCTTCCCTAGATGAAAGCTGTAACATAGCAGAACAGAAAGAACCTGGAGTAAGGAATGAGGGGAGTAACAATAGCTCGCTCACAAAGTCACCATCACTGCAATGGGCACCTAACTAGTACTGTTCTGCAAATGAGCCTTTTTTGCTCTGTACTTGTGCCTAGTGAAAAAGATGTATGAGCATAATGGAATAGAGCATCCAGGTAGCCAGAGAAACTGTCCGAACTGCCAACTTCACTAATTAGTAGTTTTCATTCTGTCCGAATCCCTGCATAGTACAAAACTGGACTAGAGTTCATCTGCAAAAACAACATGTAACTTCAATTCAGAGTATTCGGTGGCAGCTCAATTGCTCAGCTGCCTTCCCTGAGCTAACTCAGGTAGAAGACTACCTTCTGTCTTCTGGAAAATGTTTCTCTTCTGAAGCAATTTTTTTTAAAAACCTAGAGACATTGCTTTAACATCAAATTAAGAGTCAATCATTGTTTTACCTTCCAGTGAATACCATCTCAGTGAGTTTATGTTCCCTCCCTGCCTTCTCCTTACTAATACATAGCACAGGACTGTATCTTGCAAGCTGAACGAAGGATAACACATTTTATTTCTATTGAAAGCCACATAGCATATTTTCTGTGCTGTAAGTAATAAAACAAAAACATAACAAGATGTAAAATTAAATTGCAGATCACAAACAAAGTACATCATGCCCCTAGCAACAGCTTCTATTAATTGCAGAGAAATACGATGTAGACATGACATGACAAATCTTTCTGAAGTTTCTCTTAGTAATTACTTTGCTTAATGCAGGCTGTCATTACATGGTAGCTTTGATATGGAAAAACATTTATTTTCATATACCTATGTGCAAAACTGTCAGCAATAAACATTAACCCTTTAAGCACAGCTATCATAAACCACACACCATGTATTTTCTTCTTTAAACTTGAACTCAGCATGCACATTGCCCCTGCCTTGCCCACTTGGCCAACTAGCTGCAGCTTATCCGATCTGGCTGGCCAGAATAAACCTTCCAGGGTAGTGGAGGGCAAAGACCCCTCCTGAGCATACCTCCTTGCACTACTAGCCCACCAGTTACGCAAAGCTGCCTCACTCCCTCTTTTACATGGGGCAGCCCACCACTTGGCTTAAGCTTCTCCACTCACCCCTGTTCTGCACTTTTACCCTCAGCCCTACCCCATCCAGCCATAGTCTCCACCCCTGTTCCTGACTTGGCTGCTGATACTTGGATGCTGATGCTCTTGCAGCCTCACTTGCTCCCATTCCTAATGCTGTCATTATAGACCCCTCAGCTTTCCAGGCATGAGCTTCCCAGTCAGCTGAGGCATATGCATTTTCAGTTGCTATTGCCTCCACTTCAGATCTTCAGTTTGACTGAACGATTCTTCCTAACTTTTTTGTGGACACTGATGTGCCATGCTTAGCTGTTCAGCTCTTTATTTTCTATTCCTCCCTGGGCTGCCCTCAAGTTACCTACTTAATAGCAGGTAACATGCAGAAGAAACAGAATAGAATCGTCTTCAAATACACACTAATTTAAATGCAGTCTCTGTGCCAATTGCCACTGTAAGGCTAACTTGTCACCTTCCAATGGAATGCTACAAAATCATCTGAATTTCACTAAATTGAGATAATTTCTGTAAAACATTGAAGAAGAATATATTCTACATTCAAGAGCTGCAAGCCACCAATATTTTGAGACTATTCTTATCCTGTCAGAGGCTTCTCCAATAAAGCAACTAACATTGTCATTAAAATGCTAGATTTTTGGAAATACTTTTATTACGTTAAAAATTACTCATAGAGGGAGGAACTTTTTTGCAGACATATTTTCTTTTTCCTGGACTAAATTTTTCAAATCTAAGTTTCTAAGTAGAATCCAACTTCGTATTTAAATGCATTATGTCAAGATTCAATATGAGAATCTGCTTAAAGAAAAAAATATAAAAGACTAACTGCAGTGTAACAGTCAGGGTTTTGACAAAAAATGTTGTAGCCAAAATAAGGATGCCCTAAAAATATGACTGGCAGGCATCCTGCATCAGCCTCATTTACTACATTATCAATAAAAAATGTTTGTCTTGAGACTTTGAATGCATTATTATTAAGTATATTTTTACTTATGTATTCTTCTTCGCACATGACATGCATCATTTGGTACTATTCAGCATTCTTTATATTAAATTTTTCTTTATATGAAAGTTTTCCAGGTTTCAAAAAACATCTCAAAATTCTTGTTTCCCAAAAGTATGGTATTTTCAAGTTGTATCAATATCACTGCACAACTATCACTGAATAAATCCATGCTTTCTAGTTTGACCACATAAAGCAGGAAAGTATTACTGATAGAACACATATTACAACTTCCAAAAGAATCTGAAAGAACAATGTCTAAGGCATATATTAAACACTTCCTTTTTTCTAAAAATATTTAAACCAGTTGTGCATCTCACAATTTAAGCATCCATGTTCACACCACACTTACTTTCAGAAGAAAGCATCACTAATTTAACACTGCAGACTTTAAACATTAATTTCACAAACAAAGGATTTTAATTAACATTGGAATAAATGCCAATTTATGTGAAGTCAAAACTGAATGTTTTTACAGGCTAGAAGTGTTTTAATATATTTATGTACAGCTGAGTTTCTAATAATTTTCTTTTCCAACTGATACAAAAGACATTCCAATGGAAGCACCTGCAGCCACTGGAGCTACTGGTAATACTAAATTCCAGTAGTGCTGGGATTACAGAAACAGCCTTAACTTCTAGTTTTTTTCTGATCATACACCCAGTGGCTGATAAAAACTAAATCTAGTATATGTTAAACATTATATTTAAATGTTTTTCAGAAAACAATGGGATTTTTTCCCAGTTTATAACAAACATATGAAAGATAGAAATGAAAACTAATGAGCAAACAATAAATAAGGAGCATTAGACCGTGAATTTTTTTTTCCTGAAAACTTCTGTAGAACCAATGCAACCATGTAATTTAAATGACAAAAGGACAGAAGACTCAGAAAATTCTCTGAAACCAAAAAATGTCTACTATCCAAGCTTCTTCATAAAAATACCTTTTCAGATCTGTTGCAGGTTTTTACATAATGTTAGGGTAGCCAGTTATGACACTGATTAAAGCGCCATTGCAGAAGTGACCGCCAATCATTCACCTTTGCTTATGCTCTCATTTAAAAAAGAAAACAAAAATAAATAACCCACAATTATGTAATATTTTTTCTTACTTACCCACAGCATACTATAGAAAAGTATTAAGCATACTTGACAACCAGGAAGTCTGTTAACCTTCATTACTCACCTAGGAAAAAGAAAACAATACATAAGCACTCTTTGTATGGGGAAGTAAAAGGCAAAATTAATTTGTAATGTATGCAATAAGCTTCTGTGTTTATGAATTTTTTAAAATAAAATATTTTATCTTGAAATCCAAGTTTAAAGGAAGGAATTGGAAATATTTTACAAAGCAAACAACAGTTAGGTAGAACCTGCATTTGTGTAAAATCCAACCAGTTTGTTCATCTGTAGCACAGATACAATACTGCTCTGCTACCACAAGAGGAGTTTCAAAATCTTCTTAAACAATTTGGAGAAAGATTTTGTGTTCATAATACACTGCCTAAAGCAACATTTCAACAACACAGTTACAAAACTAATTAACTTTTGTAACTACCATAATCACTTTCAAGGTTTCCCATGAAGCCTGGTGGGAGATCCAACATTTTGCCTGATAAAATTAGACAACTTTTCTGAACTGGCATATTTTGTATTTTTATCTTATTCTCTGTTTATCAGAACAGTGAACACACTATGCTTTAGGTAATGCCAAATAAGTATCAATAATGATATGTTCTTTTACAGATTTAATGAATTCAGCATTTGTTACTAAGCAGTGTGAATGGAAAATGATGGTGAATATTATAATAAAAGGTTTCTTCATCAATTAATATGCATAAGCCTCATTTGTTTAAAAAAAAAAAAAAAAAAAAAAAAAAAAAAAAAAAAAAAAAAAAAAAAAAAAAAAAAAAGCCCCGATCTCAAACATTTAAAATAAAGGGGGGTGGGCAGGGAACAAACAATAAAAGCCAATTAAATGGCACCTTTACCATGGAAGCTACTATTTTTTCTGTAATATGTTAAACACAAATTGCATTAGCTTTGAGAGATTTTGTCAATGAATTAAACCACAAAAGATATAATTACATGGTTGCTAGAAACTGTACATAATTTTTTAAAAAAACAAAACCACTAATTACTTGCTAGTCCTTTACATGAGTGAAAAAAAAATTACAAGCAATGTGATTTTTCCATATTAGCTTTGAAATTGTAAAATACATCCATGCAAATGTCTTTGACATGCGATTTAGTTTTTTAATGTTGATATAGAAAGTACTTTTATTTACTGAAGTTCTTGAATGTTGCCAATAATAATCTTCTGTTAAGATTTTACCCAGCCAATGAGTACAGTCATAACCATAAACAATCTAAAATATAGTTCTTCAGAAATATAACTCACAAAACCGCAAAGCATGCCAGCTATTGTCTCAAGGATGATGCCAGTGATACAAGGCAGTGCATGGGTGGCCACTGAGGTATCTCACAAATGTCACTTTAGTACCCTGGGCCAGACTTTTTTAACTGATAGTGAGGTGCAAAGCCATCCAGACTAAGTAGGATATCTAGGTACTTTGCATAATCTACAAGAACTGTGGTCACTTCTAGTTGTGTGCAGAAGACTGTTAAAACCCCTTCTGTCACGCCCCTGCCATTCTTTTTTGTACAAATATAAAAACTCTGTTCTCTTACAGAAGTCCTTCAGCAAAAATTTTAAAATAGTATAATGCCTAGGAGCTTAGACAGACTTATGGTGGATAACCTGATAATATTTTATATTGCATCATCTCTTAGACATCATTCTAGGCTACTACATGCATCCCAGTTTTAGAGGAAGACATTTTCTTTTCATTTTGTGTTTTTCTAGAGTGTAACTGCTTTTTTGAACAGGCTTTATGCTTTTCTTAGAGTATGTAACGGATTTATAACCATCTAAAAAGTACACAACATTTTTCATAACAGAATTTTAAATACTCCTGAAGGATATGGCCAATCTTTACACTAATGAAGTACGATGTCATTTATCTCATGTTCCTAGAACCTAAGTAAACAACCACAAGTCTACACTGAAATCAGGACCTCCCTGCCTCACCATTTAAGAAACAACTGCAGAAGAAATGTATGGATGGAAGTCCAAGAGAGAGTCATTAAGCAAATAAAGTACTTCTGTGAAGAAAGACCTGAACATCTCAGTTTAACAGAAATCCATTTGAGCCTGAAATTTGGCCCTGTTTGTACTGAGAGTAGATTAATTTCTCTCAGTGACTGCTGGCTGTGGAGCCTTCCCAATGTATCAAGTGACTAACTCAGCACCCATAAATAACCTATTAATCTTTATAACTTGTTTAATATTATACGCAAGAAGTCCTTCAAATATGGTCAGTACCAGCACAGTTCTGATCCTCCCCAGTTTGCATTCCAAAGTAATAACATTTTGAATATAAGCTAGCAAGGATAAGGCTTACTTAACTTTAAAAAATGTAAAATTCATGACAGCGGCACATAGCACACCAGAGAGACAAAGCTCTTCCCTAAGCAAGCAACTGAAAATCAATACAAACAGCATTTAAAATATTTATTTACCATTATTGTGGCATTCAGTGAAATATATCAAATTTCTACTATGAAACCAAACCATGAAGTATATCTCTACATCCAGCTTCCATAAGGACAAACTACAAAACCATGCACCAGCAAGGAAAAAGTTTGTGAGGTTCTAACAGATGCTATATTGTTTCTGTTGCTGCAATGCTATTAACAGGAACTTTTTGAAATTATTATGTTTTAAATAAGAATCACTATTTTTAAAAAACAGTTTCTATATAAAAGTGTGATTTATAGACGCACAAGATTTGCTGCACTTCTTTCAGCAAGTGCTTCAAATTACATCAGCATCGCAGCAAAAACACTTCTAAGCAACTGCATTTGCTGATGATGGGGTTTTATGTCTTCCAAGTGTGAAACTGTTAATGTGACAGCAAATTGTAGTTATTAGTCAAAAATGGTGAATAAAATGATTTACATACTTAACGTGACCTTGAGACTGCCATGTAAACCACTGAGAGCCAAAACAACTGCTATTTCATCATTGATCCTAACAAAATCAAATCATACTTGAATTGAAAACTGAACTAAGTCTCACTTTAAAAATAGTAATTCTATAGCATGTTGTTACTTTTAGATGTATATGGGACTTTATAGGAAATCTGAACAAAAATAAATGTAGCCAGTCAGAACTATACCTACAATAAAAAGATTATCAATAAAATCTACTATTTTACTGGCATACTGGCACAGTGATTTCATTGGTGCAGTATGGGATAACTATACATTAAAAGTCCTGAGAAATAAAGAATTTTCTATAGAATTATTAACCAGAGTACTGCATAAAAGCCTTTCAATTTCAAAAGAAATGGAGGCCCCACACTGTTAGGTAAACAACAGTCCTCTCTTTTTATGTTGGTTGTGATTTTTCCTGCCCCTGTCCTTTTTACCTCTTTGCATTTTCAGGGTTTCCCATTTTTCTTCGTACACTCATTTCACTTCACACAGCCTTCAGCCCTTTTTCTTTCAGATACTCACCACCCTACTTTTTTTAGTTATCCTCAGAGATTTCACACTCTTCTAGTATTTACATATTCTTTCTCTTAATGACAATGAATTCTTAATTGCTTTGCACTTTTGGTTACCTAGGACTTCTCTCTGTGTGCTACGTGTTATTTATTAGGTAAATACTACAATTAGCTTATCTACTTTCTCTGAAGGAAGATACATGCACACTAAACAGCAGGCTCTGCTTAGAAATACATGCCCAGGAAGTAAGTAGGTTCATTCTCAATTATAGTGGCACACAATTGGACTTCTACAGTTAATCTTATTGCAATCACGATAAATCCCACTACCAAATATATGAAATCCACTTTTAAGGCAAAGGACACATGGAGTAGCTTAAGCCAAATGTAATATGGCTTTTTTTCTTAAAACGAATTCAAAATAATCTTACAAAGGCCAGTATTAGTAATAATTGAGTATTTCAAAGGAACAGTGAAGATTTGTGTATTTAGTTCTAAGAACACAGATAGCTCCTTTGAATTTGACATTTCTACTTTTATCTAAAAGCAAAAAATATGCATAGTGTTAAAGATCAGGATTGTGTTGATAATATTTTAATTTTTTTATGCCATAATTTGAAAGGTTAGGATTTTTATATTTTGCAGTTTCTAACCATCTTCCGGCTGCACTATCTTAAAATAATGCTCAATATCCAGACCCAATAAGAAACGGAGTCCTACTATTAGTAAAACTATAATTACAGCAGAAAGGTGTAAGTTATGCAGCAAATCAATACATAAAAATGTCACAACAAGGCACACAGCTCTTCTCTGCCATAACTTAAGTCAAAACTAGAGAGTTGTTTGCTTTTTTGTTTTTACAGGTAGCAATCTATCAACCTAAATTTTGCGCAAAGTGGCAGTTAAAGTAGCTATGATACCACTGCGGTACTTTTTATAAGCATCTGTTCAGTGCTAAACACAGACAAATTCAGTGCTAAACACAGACAAATTCAGTGCTAAACACAGAAAAATTACCTATTCAACAGATGAGGGAATCACTGTGAAAGTATAAAGAGAAAATATTGTTACGTGGGCTTCAATTGCAGAAAATCTAGAATTAAGGTTGGGGTGTACACCTAAAGCCAGAATTCAGCTGTCTATCTGTGAAAATTCATGGGTAAGCTGCATTATAATAGGAGAGGTTAATTCCTGAAAACTTTCTAGTCAATTAGGAATTTAAGAATTCATTTAAGTAACGGAAGCAAGTTCTTTATAAGACTGCAAATGTTAAGAGATTCATTTATTTTCTAATTATCTTTGTACATACTCTTCAAATTTCCAGTGCAATTACCCTTAATAAAAACTTTAGTGATTTAAAGATACGTAAGCATCATTTTGGTTATCTTAGATAACATATATCCTTCACAAAAGGCTGAGCAATCATAGTCTTCATACAAATTTCCACACACCAATACTCTTCCAAAATGGATGACATCTCTTAGCATCTCATCTTGGGTCAAGTGTAACTTAACTATTGATTTCATTTGCCTCTAATACTAATTTTTATGTTAGCGAGTAGCAAGGATAAAGCTTTTTTATTAACTACTGAGTATTTTCTGTCAAACATTAAACACTGGATTTCTTTCTAAGTAAATAATAGACGTTTGCCATTATAGATGTCCTAATTCTTTTGCTCATGCAAGAAACCTAGTAAAAGAACAGTAAAGACAAACACTGGAAGAACTGTCATATTTCACAAGATATTAAAAATCCATGAAATACAGCATCAACCAGGATGATGAAGCACTACATTGAGAAACAGAAAACCTCCTGAAGCAGGGGTGAGGTATGTATGATTGGGTACCAAAAACCAGAGAGTATTGTGGGCCATGACACACTAGCTTCATCTTGACCTTCTTAGGAAACAAGAATTTAGTGACCAAGTAATGACAGAGCAATAAATGTGAACTCATTATTTAGTTATCACATTCTCCGCACAATTCAATTAGTTCTTAAAAGGTGGTAGGACAAACCAACAGATATAAAATAGAAACTCTGTAACTTAACTCTAGTTGAAATCAACTGGAAGTTTAAAACTTTGTGTTTGAGTTACACATACTCACGTTTTAAACATAAAAAATTCTCTACAGCAATTACTTAAAAGCAAACAAAATTATTTAGAAATACAATTCTGTTAATAATTAGATCCTTGTATTTTGCATAATCTTCTGCAAAGATACAAGGCTATTTTTGTGCTGTTATTATTTTCCAAACATAATGTGCTTCTTTCATCTACACTGAATATGGATATGAGTATACTATAAAGTAATTATAAAAAGATCAAATGCATGATAAAACTGAAGTATTGGATCAAAGCTTTTAATTTTTTATCAAACACATTTGGAAACATGCTGTACAATTTAAGAGTATAAAACAGCTCATGTATATTCAGACATAGCCAGATGAACATAAACACATGAAAATGAAACTACAGAGGCGCTCTTGAAAATATACTAGATCTGATACTTGAAAGTTTACATTTGTATTCTAAGATCTTAGTATCACTGAACAAACTTTCTCAGTCTAGTGACAATCATAGTAACATCAGCATCACATCAGAATGCAAACACAGATTTTATCAGTTTCTGCTTTTTGAAAGTTGACAGCACTTAAATTCAAAGATTAAAAGGAAGCTTGGGTTTTCTTTCTAAGCTTAGCATTTACCATATCAAATTTCAAATCAAGACATGAAAATAAAACATGTTAAAATGTACGGCTGTTGGTTCTTTAAGTATCATCTTAATGGGTTTATTTTTTGGCACATCTCTAACTAAAACAACATACCTTCTTAGCAAAGTTTGAGTTAACTGACATGTATGACAATTAAGTAAGTTTATCTAAGGTGAGATTTGCCTAGACATTACAAAAACTCAAAACCAATAAATAGCTTGTAAATGGTATATTAGACGTTTATACTCACTGACAATCAAAACTGAGACTATTCACAATTTCCCTTAGCAACCTGCTCCAGTACCTCACCACTCTCACAGTGAAGAGTTTCTTTCCAGTGTCTAACCTACATCTACCCTCTTTCAGTTTAAAACCATTCCCTCTAGTCCTATCATTGTCAAAAGTCCCTCCTCAGCTTTCCTGTAAGCCCCCTTTTCTCTTCTAAAGGCCGAACAACCTCAGCTTTCTCAGTTTGTCTTCACAGGAGAGGTGCTCCAGCCCTCTGATCATCTTCATGGCCCTCCTCTGGACTCACTCCAGGAGCTCTATGTCCTGCTTGTGTTGGAGGCTCCAGAACTGGACACCAGGGGTGTCCTCCCTTGACCTGCTGGCCATGTTTCTTTTGATGTGGCCCATTTTGTAAATATTAAGTATTTACTGCAAGTTTGTAAGTATGTGTAAGATATTCTGTATATATAGTTTAATATAAATCTGAGAAAGTCCTCTATTTTTTTCAGTACAAAAAACCTAAAAAAACAGGCATATTTACTTTAATAATAACTTTGGAAAAGGATTCTTCTACTACTGACTTCTGAAACAAGAGATAAAGTTAGGTATACCAATAATGTCTCCTTTTTTTGTCAGACTCATGCTGGCCCCAGTGAAGTTTGGCACATACTGCAAACTACACTGTGGTGGGTCTGTACGATACTGAATGTCATGAGGAGCAGATTCAGTAACATTCACTACCACTGCTCCAACATTAGGTCTTTTCTGGCTCCCAGGATAGCATGGACTGTGGCCAGGATAACTTCATTTACTGTCAGACTTTTCAGGCTTCTCCACACTTAGCTGTTGAATGATGACAAACAGGAGAAAAACAAGGAGTTTTTTCTTATATATAAAGTGTTTTATACATATCTAGTGTTGACACAGTGCTGTAAAATACTAAAAATACGGGTTTCTATTTTTGCCTATTGATTTCCACAGTACTTCAAGCTACAGCAAGATGAGCAAGATCAATGACGTGCAATAAAGGGAAAAAAGATTATATTTAAAAAATATGGTTTACAAGCCAAATGGGGTATTTCTTCATTCAGCTTTAGATGTAACCCACAAGAAAAATATTCATAGCCTATAAAGCAGTTGCCTAATTTAGCCATATATTAATTTCAAAAAGACAGCCTTTTAAAATCTCTGCTATTGCTTCTGAGTTACACAGTTTTAGAATCTATCTTAAATCATATGCAGAAAAGAGAAAAGGAAAAAGAGGAATTTTCTTCTTACCATGCTAAACAGCTTTCCTGTAGTGGAAAGATATCCAGTTATGACTAGGAATGTTATTTTTAAGTTACATGCGACGTGCTTGCTGTTACAAATGATCCTAGCACCTGGTGAAATTTGCAGATGAGAAGGCCTAACAATTTAAAAATAACTGAATCACAGCTTATTTTTAATTTCAAATAATATAATCACCTGTATTTAGTAATGTACATATTTAGACAAGCTGCCTGTCTCTGTTCCCAACCATCTCTTTTCCTCTGTCATCTCAAACTTGACATTTTTCAATTCCAAATATGCAGATTTATTTTATTCCTTGGAAGACTTGTCATTAAAACTGTCAAAAACTGTAATTATTTATGTAAAACTATTTATTAATAATCTAGTAAAATCTTCACAGACATCACATTGTTACTGTTTGCTCCTGTCATTCTGCTGCCAACCCTGGTTTTGACTGCTGTTGGTTTGATGCCTTTTCACATACATCACACTGATTTCCCTTGTTGACCATTTCCATAGCCTGGCAGGCCTAGACTTGTTAGCTGTTCTTCAAGTTGTACTTGGTTTTCAAACATTTACAAGGTTCACACCTATTAAAACATTTTCATGCAAGGCCACCATAGCTATTAAAAAAAAAAAAAAAAAAGTTATTTACTTTTTTATGTATATAAGTTGCTTTGACAGATGAAAGTTTTTATATTTTTTCATATCCATGGGGAAGTTTCCCATAACTGACACTTTGACATCCTACTTTCAAATTATTTAACATATTAACATTTCAGCTATATATAAAGTCTAGCAAACACATGACTAAATTGGTCCACCCAAGGTTTAATTAAAAAAAAAAGGAAGAAAAAACAAGAAAAAACCCTCCTACCTTTCTGTTAAAATACATTTTCTACTGGCTGTACATTTTGGCAAGTCAGCTAATAAAAAAGGTAGTTTGGTCTTCATGCCATCCACTTTAACTTCCATTACTTACTCCCCAATTTTAAGCACTGCTGTGTCTTTCTAGTGTCCAACTTACTGACATATCTGATATATCCCCCTGAAAGCCTCCCAATTTCCTTCCTACCCCCACCTCTCCATGCTCCTGTTAAAATTTGGTTCCAAATTACTGGCCAGAGAATTTTTTTTTACTTTTTTTTCCTAATGTGGTTCAGCTGAAAATCTTAATGGCTGAAATGTAAATATAAATCAAGCTGACTTTTCATTCAGAATAACCACAGATTGTACATGATGGTTCATAGCAATAGTTCTTGCATCTTCAGTGAATTTTTTAAACAAATTCATCACAACAATTGCACAGTGCAGAGATGCAAACACATCAGGAACAGCAGAAAGATTTGAAACTTAAATATATCCTGAATCAAAAAGAATGAACACGGCACTAAAGAGGAGAAAAAAGAAAGAGGGGGAAAGGGGGGGCACAAAATAAGAATGCTCATGAGAAATCTTCTACTCAGGAAGGGAGCTTCTGTCTCCACACTGCATGTCACAGCTAAAACTCATCACTTAAAACAAGGAAGTGAGGATCCCTTTTTAAATTTTCTTCTCTTCCTTTCAATGCAAATTTAAGTAGCATCTAAAGCTTAACATTTTCTTCAGTTAATTTCATTGTTTCACCCTTGTTTGACGTCACTGTTACTACCAAAATTATCTGAACTATCTTTTATAGTTACAGTAAGAACTCTCTTTTCTTTCTTCCATGGCTATCACAATGATCATTTGGACCAAAAAAAACCCCTTCTGGTTTTTTTTCCCCTCTTTCTTCTTACACCAGTCTGCTACTCACAAAAAGAACATAAACTGACGAATTGCCTGTTTTATTTCTGTCACAAAACTTCCCCTTTGAAAATGGAACAATTTTATTCAACTGGATTCATGCAGCACAATGTCTTTTCCAAACTTCTAAGAAACTCTAAAAATCCACTATAGTAGGCAAAATCAGCTGATTAGTAACAGCAAAGTTTCAAAAGTCATGTGAGAACTTTTATCCACAGATTGTATTATCAAAGACTTAGAAACCCTAGATGAAAGCCAAAGAAAAGTATGAACCTGCTACTCTATTTTCTACTTCTTTCCCAGAAACCTTTACTCATGGATTGTTTATTCTACTGATAACTTCCTTTGGGCAAGAAAAAGTGTTGTGCAGTTTGGGCTGGTGGATTTTTATCTAGAGACGTTTAGAGGCTTTTAGCTCAGTTAATTTTTTGTTTGTTTGTTTTTTTGTTTCTTTTTTTTTTTCATTTCATTTTCAGTAGTGCATGCTCACAGGGATGGAAGAGTCAAAGCTTTATCCTCACGACAAGTCTGACTAATGCTGTTCAAGAACTACACTGCAAGAGCCATACGCCCAGCTGGAAAGTCTTCTGTACTAAATCTCATCAGAGAAGGCTTATAAGAGCTTATCTAGTATAGATAAAGTATGACTTGACATAACCTTCAAGTTGCTGCCATGCCAAAGAAAAAAAAAAAAAAAAGCTGAAGTCAGTTTTGCATACTTAGTTTTACAATACAAAAAAAAAAAAAACAACATTGTGAAAGATATCAAAAAAGAACAAAACTGTAACCAGATTTTCTAAGCCTCAGATCCTGGGGCATTTCCACATCGAACTGATTAAGGGGATCGTGAAAACATCCATGTGGGAAGACTACTTGGCAGGATGACTGCCCCACTACATGGCATAATACAGTCAACAAAATGTAAGACGAATTTAAAACAATTATTCAGGATTTAAGTACATTCAGCCAGTAGCTGAACTCGTAAGAGCCAAGGTGCTTGACCATGAAAGCATAAGGAGAGCAAAGCTGATCTCATATTCTGAAGCTGCTGTCAGGCACGCACGTCTTTAAATTATGTGTCCATTAATTGACACACTTCCTAGTGAAGTAGTACATCATTAGATTTCCCAGTGAATAAATGTTTATTAGCCTTCCCTTCTATTTTACTGTTATTGCACAGGTATGATAATTTGATAAACCGCCTTAAGAATTTCAGGTACACTGAAATTTCATTAACATTAACTACTTGTCTAAGATATTTCAAGAGTTCTAGAAAGGCAGATAATTGCCACTGAAGTGGTTTTAGGCTTACTCTTGAGTTTACTTTTTTTTTTTTTTTTTTTTGTGTGGAACCCATAACGGGACTCAAAGTTGACCAGATCCTTGAGGGGAAAGTGCTTAGACTTTCGCCTTTACCGAGTTACACCAAAAGACTGAAATTCTGAGAAGCCAGGTTTTACTACAATATAAACTAGGACTGTTCAGCTGTTATACAGAGAATATACTGCAAATTGCAGTATCATTTTTAGTCAATTGAGTGACTTCCTGTGCTGTAAACGAATGCTACCCGAGGGCCTTCTTACTTCTGAGCAGCTTTTTCTTTCCAGGCCTCCAAAGTTTAACTTTTTACTCTTTTCTCATTGGCAGTCTGCAACTGTCTGCATGCACACCACGCACTCCAGGTCTTTTCTGCTACTCTTCCCCCTTCTTCCCTCTTTCCTTCTGCCTACCAATCCTGCATTTAGGAGGCACCTCTTCACCCTCATGTTTAATTGCAACTCTTCCTTGGGGGTCGGAAGTAGATGCTCTTTAGGGTCCTTTCCAACCAAAATCTATAATTCTATGATATAAACACCTCCATAAATCAAGAATGACAAGCTTCCACTCTGAAGAGTTTATGTAGATTTCAAAGACACAGAGAGAAATAGTAGTTTTTTAAATCAGAAAAGACAGTAACTTTCTCAACACAAGAGAAATATCACTAAATCAGGGTAGAAACACACCAGTGGAGCAGCCAGAAGTTCTGTTACTGTGAAAGCCATATTAATTCTGTGCTAAATTAATCAAATTCCCCACAAATTTTAAAATTTTATTTAAAAATTCCCTGCCACAATGCAACATAAGATGTAAAGAATCAACTAAATTAGTCAATGTCCAGAGTTTTTTGAAAACTAGTATTGGTGCCAACTTTCAATAATCCCAAACAAGTCCAGTAATAACTTAATCACTCATTTCCTTCCACTACTTGAAAAGTATTCTTAGAAGTAGATTCCATAGGAGAAGGGCCAAATTGAGACTGAACGAATCTGAATCACTGAATACCAACAAAATAATTGAAGTGGACCAACATGAATTCACCATCTTTCAATAGTAGATTTAAATTTAAATTTTAGGTTACAAAAACATGGAATAAGTAATTTTCATACCCAGTTTTAAAAAAAATGTTCAATATTTCTCTATGCTATTAAGATTCTCTATGATGCCTAAAGCTAATATACTAATAGCTAATTTTCCTTTTGACTGATGAAATGTGTCAACAGTTTACAGAGAAAGTAACTGCTGAAATTAAGGCATATACATATTCTGCTTTTTTTCATTCACTGTTATTAGGAAAAAATGAAAGAAATTGAATCAAAGATATTCACAAAGTTCCTTTCCCATATATTTTGAGAATTCTACATTTCTGCTTTTGATGTCCTAAATATATTTTCCTATTTTTCTTGAAATTGCACTCTTAGTGGACCAGGTTTGTTCCATTTGTTGTACTCCTTCAGAGGATTTTATGTACATGTCTAAAGGTCTAAACTGAGATTTTATTCTCTGCTACCTGCAGAAAGGTAGAAACTGTAGAAATACCATGTCTTTAAAAAGCTTCCTGTACAGTTTCAAGTTCGAAACCCATTTTCCTCATCCAAAGGGTTGAAAGCACAGCTTTTGTATTCTTCAAAATATTCCAGATACAGATCTAAAGTCTTGTCTACGCTTCTATACATTACCAAGATTACTTTTATTTACTGGGTTAAAGACAGCATGCAGGAATTGTGGCAGACCTCAGCTAATGTTACACACACCTATGCAACTGTGCTTTGCATACAAAGTACTTACCATATTTACAAGTTACAATTACCATGCTTAAAAGTTAAACTTGATGAATATCGTTATCACAAAGTCTTTATGCCATTTTTTTACACAGTCATTTGATATATTTCTGGTTTGATAACTATATCATGTGAGAATAAGCTTCAGTAAACACATTTGTTTGCTTTTAAATTAGAAGTTTAACTACATTAGCATACTGATTTAACAGAGATAATTCCAAGGATTATTTTGCCTAAAACTAAATTCATTCTCCATTTGAGTCTTTAAAAAAGCAGAAAATAAAATAATCTGATGAACCATTTAATCTGCTATGTGTCCAGTTCTGGAGACCCCAACACAAGAAGGACATGAGCTGTTGGAGCAAGTCCAGATGATGATCAAGCCACAAAGATGATCAGAGGGCTGGAGCACCTCTCCTATAAAGACAGTCAGAGAGTTGGGGTTGTTCAGCCTGGAGAAGAGAAGGCTCTGGGGAGACCTTATAGCAACTTTTCACCACCTGAAGTGGCTACAGGAAAGCTGGGGAGGGACAAAGGGTAATGGTTTTAAAGAGGAAGTGGGGAGATTTAGGTTAGACATTAGGAGGACGTTCTTCACTATGAAGGTTGTGAGACACTCGAACACGTGGTGGAAAGCTGTGGTTGACCCATCCCTGGAAGTGTTCAATGCCAGGTTGGATGGGCCTGCCCATTGGTGTCCCTGCCCATAGCAGAGGGGTTGGAACTAAATGATCTTAAGGTCTGTTCCAGCTCAAACCATTCTATGATTCTATGTTATTATACCCAGGAAGGGAAAAACATGATACTGATATTTGCAAATCTTTTATTCTTACAGGGATCTTTAGGCCACAAGTCTATGCCAGTGCTACTTACAGCATAAAAGAGAGATAATATGCAATTTTAACATTCAAAATTACATCTGAAAGTTTCTAAATGATAATAGATTTCACTTCAAATCATGACATGCTATAAACTATTTTCTTAGAACACTTAACAAAAAAAGCTGGAGTTGTATCAAATAACCTTTCCATTGTTTTTCTATTGAATTACACAAATACTGCTATCTTAAACCAACATTTTCTATAATCCTGTAATGAGTCTCAAAAAAGATCACAGAACAGAATAATTTGTCATTGTCATTTGGATTACAAATTAATTCTTAAAATTTGTATTTACAAAAGACCTCCTGAAATACTTTTAAGTAGTGGGATTAATTCCATGGGGGTTTTGGGGGTTTTTTAATTATTTTCTTGGTTTAATTAAAATTATGTAGTTTCAACTTCCTTCTTGCCACTTCTTCTGTACTAATGCTACTGGAAAAGAATCCCACTTCCTTTTAAAATAACCTGCTAGGTCTTTTGATGTAAAATATGTAAAAAGAGGTCTAAACTTTAGTTTATGCAGCTTTGAGCTGAAATACTTTTAAAACTTTTTCCTTAGGAGAATTCTGAAAAGAAAATTTAAACTAGTCAGGTCTCATATTTGTTGACATTTCAAAGGAGAACACTGAAATTCTCTGAAATTATTCAAATTCTTAAAAGGATTCAGCAAGATTTTCTCACCTTTTCCCAACTATCTAAAATACATATTCTTCTCTCTGATAGACAAATGAGATATCTGTGTCAGCGCAAAGATTTGAAGCTGAAAACTTCTAATAAACTATACTTAGATACCAAGACCCATCATTAAAATGTTATCAATTCCAAGATTATTTGTGCTGATGTAATTTGTATATTATGATGATGGATTTATGATGATAATGAAGACTCTTCCATCAAATTAGAGCATGATTTTAAAGTATGTTTTATGAGAGTATTTCCTTGCTTATCTTTTTCCTAGTTTATTTTATAAATATTGGTGCTGATAGTTTTGGTAGCACTTGACTCATGATGTGTGATTCATTTGATGCTTGGACTCAAAATGTTAGAGAAGCAAAATCCATTACTAGGTTGTGAAGAATAATAATATGCCATTGAATACTCAATGTTATTCACAGCTTTACCATTATAAAAATCATACAGCATGTAAAACAGTAATTAATTACTCCCATGTGTAAGTTTCTTCTGTATCTGTTGATGATACAATTTTTTTCCTTCATCGTCACTGCAATAGGACACAGCATTAAGCAATCCTGAATTATTGCTACTGATTAATCTTAACTAATAGCACATTTTTTTATTTGTAGGTTTACTTGAAGTACTAAAGATGTATCACATTCTGCACTTGGATTATTTTTTTCACCAGTACTGATTTCAAAGAGATCTACGAGATCTGGTATGCAATGGATTTTTTTTTTTTTTTGTGGGATTTTGTTAATATTCTTACCCGCTCTATAGAATATTAGTTATACCCTCTGTTTCTTCAAAGGGATAAAGCATTATTTTAGTATGTGCTTTTTAAATGCACCTGGTATCACAGAATCACAGAATCATTGGAGTTGGAAGGGACCTCTAGAGATCATCTAGTACACTCCCTGCTAAAGCCGGATTTCCTAGAGCACATTACTCATGACTGCATGCAGGTGGGTCTTGAATATCTCCAGAGAAGACTCCACAACCTCCCTGGACAGCCTCTTCTAGTGCTCAGTCACCTTCACACTACAGAGGTTTTTCCTCATATTTAAATGGAACTTCCTGTGTTCCAGCTTGTGCCCTTTGCCCTTCATCCTGTCACTGGGAACTACTGAAAAAGAGTCTGGCTCCATCCTCCTTGCATCCACCCTTTAGATCCTTAATAGGCATTCATAAGGTCTCCCCTCAGCCTTCTTTTCTCCAGGTTAAAAAGTCCCAGCTCTCTCAGCCTTTCCTCATAAGAGAGATGCTCCAATCCCCCAGTCATCTTTGTTGCCCTCCACTGAACTCTCTCCAGTAGTTCCGTATCTCTCTTGAACTGGGGAGCCCAGCACTGGACACAGGATTCTAGATGTGGCCTCACCAGGGCAGAGTAGCGGGGGAAAATGACCACCCTTGACCTACTGGCCACACTCTTCCTTATGCACCCCAGGATTCCATTGGCCTTCTTGGTGATAAGGGCACATTGCTGGCTCATGGATCATTTACTGTCTACCAGGACTCCCATATCCTTCTCCTCAGAACTGCTTTCCAGCAGGTCCACCCCTAATGTATACTGGTGCCTGGCATTCTTCCTCCCCAGGTGCAGGACATCACACTTGCCCTTGTTGAACCTCATTAGGTTCTTCTGTGTCTTCTAGGTTCTTCTAGCCTGTCCAGGTCATGCTGGATGGCAGCACAGCCTTCTGGAGTGTCAGCCACCCCTCCCAGTTTGGTATAATCAGCGTATCATAAAAGGTAACACCTAACTCCAAGGAATCAAACAAGAATTGCACAGATACAGACTCCTGTAAAGATGGCAGTCTAGCAGCACTGACTTACTCTTGGACCCACTGTACTAGTTCAATTAACATAATGTTAAAAACAGTAACAAAGCAAACCTGTATAGATTTGACTCAGTATTTGCCTTTAACAGACAATTTTCCTTTTTCTTTTTAGAAGTTAAAAGCTTACCATTTTTCTCAGATAGGAAAAAAATATATTTTATAACATTAGAATTATAAAAACCCTTTTAAAATTATCATAATGGTTCAACATCTGTAATGTTGACAATCATAATGAACAAGGTCCATGATGTTTACTTTTGAAAAACACACTATTTTGTCAACTTCCATGAAGAAGAAAAAGTGCAATATAAAACTAGTCCTACATCATGGAAAACTCTCCTGCTTAATGACTCTAACTACGTTATGATACTGAAAAAATCTAGACTATAATGAAGATTATAGTTTGGCAACTGGAATCCCAACAGCAGTAAAACATTGAGTAAAATTAAATGTGACCAATTGAAGCTTTCTTATAGTGAAAGCTCTGCAAATATTGGAAATATGGTTCCAAGTTCATGCAGACACTCTATTCAATAAAATAATAACTTGTTAGAAAAATACTAACAGTGTATATTACTTTGTCTGTGTGCATTACAGTAGAAAGGAAGACTACAGAAGAGACTCCTGTGAATTCCAAAATAGACTTTGAGAAAGAAATTACTAAGACTGAAAGAAACATGACTCTTGCTCTTTCCCATACTCCCATATGCCTCAAACTTGAAGCTATTTATCTCTTCCTTCTTAATCCCTTCAATATTCCCCAAAGTCTCCTTCTATACAAGTTCCTATCCCTCAATATGCCTTCCTCACATACTTTCACTGGAGCTTCATATTGTTCTTAACCCATCTCCATATATCTATCCAACTTCCCAAACAATCCTCTCACTCATATTACTTCTGTATTCTCTGAGACTCCACCCCTCTCTTTCCAAAAAGAGATGAACTCAGATCACCCAAAATTTAAGACTGTGTTCACTTCTTCCATTTGTCCACAAACAAAATGAAGGACATTTTGACACAGAATGGCAGCTGATCTTCAGAGATGAAAATAGAATTACCCCTGAGAAAGAGGTTAACTGTTCAGGTAATAAAGCAGAGCTTGGTAGCTCAGAAGTCTCCACTACCAAATACATACTCTTTCTGAGGGAGATGACTTAGGTTGAACTATTTCCAGAACTGACCTGGAATGAACAGTGATGGCAAAGACCGTGAGAAAACAAAAAAACCCCAAGCCCTCTTCCCAGGATGCCTTTTTAATTCCTATCTGTAAATCTGTTTTGCATAATGTATTAAATGAGTAGTTTTGCCAAAATAATCTATTCAGGTCTACTTGATTAACAGTTAAAGAGATACTGAGTACTGCAGAATAATGTGGTTTCTGGAGTTTGTTCTGAGAGTTTTTTGTTGTGCTTTGTGGTGTTTCTTTTTAAAGAAGTTGTCATTACCTGAATTGTCTTAATTACCATTGGCAAACTAAGGGATATGATCTTTAATTATTAGCTTGTTTATTGTCAAATTAAATATAAACTGTTCCACTGGCATTTGTACATATCCATTAATCTTTGGCATAAAAAACAAAGTAATTATAGTTACAAAATATACTAATTAAAAAAAACCATATTAATTTACTGTCTAGCACTTTGTGTTTCATTTTCCTTAAGATTATACGTTACTGTACGTATATGTATATATACAGCTTTTAATCAGTTTACAGATTTTCTGTGAACAATTGGGAATGTTCATTGTACAAAAGACATTTTGGAGCAGTGCTTCTGTTGGAAACATACTGTGACATATTTGACTGAATACTACAATTATTAACAAAATCCTACAAACTGAACAAATGTTTTACAGTTTTCTATGTGAATGACATGGCTATTTATGTGCAATGTTAATTTGAATGAGTGATTCTGTCATGGAAAATAAAAATATGTTCATGGTTCAATAAATGAGTCTGTTGATTAACCAGACCTGACAGATTTTAACCACTAATGTTTTAATCCTCTGCCATTTTCAATGATCCGATTTCTACTAATCAAATATTTAAATTTTAAAGAGTAAGTTTTGTTTACATCATCTGGAAAAGAAAAAAAAAAAAAAAAAAGATTTAGTGATTATCTTTTGCAAATTGCATCACATAAAAAAATTATGTAACAAATTTGGAACTATGTATTCCAACTATTAGTTTATATAATTCAACTGAATTAATTTTATATTTTTATACGGGAATGCATTATACATTCTAATTACCAGCTCACGAAAGTAAAAAAGATTAACTTGTCTTCAGGAATGTATAAATATTAAAAATACCTACATTGTCTTATCTCTGATACGTGGGAATTTATATGCAAACCAAAAATGCATGCTCATAAACTGTTTCATGCTGATATTTTTCCTTTGCTTTGCAATTTCCAACTTAGATCAGGAAAGAACAACATGAAAATATTTCTATCTAGCCTACCACATCACATCTGCTATTGGTACTAAGAATGCAAACAATAGCATTTTTATTGTATTAGAAATACAAAACAGATCTATTTTATTAAAAAATACAAATGTACCTGTCCTAGAGGCATGACCATAAGGACTGAGGATGAAATCTGAAGCAAACTGCAACTGGGAAAAAATTTACCACTTTGAAGACCTTGAAAATCAGTTAAATATTCAAATTCAAATCCTACCAATTTCTACGAAATTGCACAAGTTTCCTTCTATGATAAGACAAGCTCATTTTTAAGCATTTGTAGTGGAAAAGGTCTAGTATTTTATTTGAATAGAGAAAACAGAGTTTGGCTCTTACAGCTGCAAGAATTTCTATTTTCTTAACATTATTATAGCAACCCAAGCTAATACCACAGATGCTACAACGTTAAAAAAAAAAACAAACACAACACCTACTTCTTTTTTATACTATGCTTCTAGCTAAAGAGCTTCAAAATGTTCCTGTATTTTATTTATGTCTCTCATCACTTAATGGGGCAAATGTTATTCAGATTTTCATACTCATATACTCCATAAGCATGATCAGACTAGCAAAATAAACAAAAATATAAAAAAACTTGTACATTTTTTAAGAACAAATAAAATCTATTTTTAAATATTCAGGAAAATACCTCTCAGGATCTCTAGAAGCGATCTAAAACATATACAGAGATCAAAAATGAGTGTTTACAGATACCCATGTTCTCTCAATAATCGAACTTCCCACACAGGAATGGAGCTTTTTCCTGCTGTGACCTGTGCTCTGTACCAGCACTGCAAAGCAACACTCTTTCTGCACTGAAGGGCTATTATTTTCTTCTTCAGGTTGGTAACTTGTGTGTTTACTTTTCCTCTGAGAATATATTTTTAAGAGCTGATTTAATGGATTTCATAGATTAATAGAAAGATGCAGAGACAATTATAAAAAAAGTAAGATTCATAGGGCAGTTAAGCTTACACTGCTTGCTTTATAAGCCTTCAACTGTACATCAATCAACTAAATTGGTTTAGAAACCAACCACCTTTCTTCATCTAGAAAATTTATTTTCTGAGGCAAACTTATTTCCAATTATTATTTTCTGTTTTTACAAAACTAATTTTGCAGTTTTTCTTTATACTGCATAGGTAAGTACTATAAAAAAACTACCAGACACATACCTACTGCAAGAAAACTGCTTTTAAAGCTCATTAAATGACACTCTGAAGACTGACAGTCCTGCTCAGCAGGTTAACTGAGGAAGTTTGTTTACATTAATCTCCACCAAATATTTGTTTGGTTTTTTTTTACCTAAGATGTACTAAAATCAAGTTACATAATTTGTTGATAAAGCTACCTCTATTTGCAACCAATGTCTTCTGATGTCTTCAGATTTTTAGCATTTATATTTGTTTTCAATAAAAATGCATATCAAGAAGGCTTTGAACAGCTATACTACAGTCTTGGGAAAAGCCTGAAGACAGCTTTCGGCTTGGGAATTTAACAAGTTTTTTTTTGCTTTCTTGATTTGACTACAGAGCGAATTCAAGCACCCCAGTTGCTACGAATTCTGGAAATACACGATAATGGATATGTTTTGCTTCTGAATAGCTTCCAATCTATACTAAGTGGTCAAAGTATGAGTGAAGTGGGAATTTAGAAAAACACTTATTCTTCTTAACTAGCTCATTCTCCTCTACAAGGATCCTACAACCAGCTGAAAAAAAAATCTTCACATACTCTACTCCGGCCTGCACAGCCAGCCAAAGAGCAAATAAAAATATATGTCTTTTTATGACAGGAGGTTCTGTATTCTCCCCACTTCAAACAACATGCAGTTTAGGTACTCTGAATGGTAGTAGTTTGGTAAATGTGTCTGTTAACTTGTGGAACAGCTCTTGGAGTTCATGTTTAGGCAATTCCAGTATCCTGAATCCACACAATTCACAGTAATTATTTCATTTGTCAATACACACTCCCTTTCAAGCCAATTTCAAGGTTTTAATTTTATTATAGTCAAGTTACTGTTTTGTGAATAACATTTCTTTGTTCCTCTTTTCCATATTCTTCATAGTTGTATACTATTGTGTTGAACCCTTCTTAGTTCTTTCTCTTCTGGGTCATAGTGAAAACTACAGCATATTTAATCTCACCTCAAATGGACACCTTTCCAAAATTATTAGCTTCATTATCACAGAATAATAGAATCATTAAGGTTGGAAGAAACCTTAAAGACAATCAAGTTCCAGCCCCCCTACCATAAGCAGGGAACCCTACCACTAGATCAGGTTGCACAAAACCTCATCCAACCTGGCCTTAAAAACCTCCAGGGATGGAGCATCAACAAACTCCCTGGGCAACACATTCCAGCTCCTTACCACCCTTACAGTGAACAGTTTCCTAAGTCTCCCCTCTCTCAGTTTAAAACCATTTCCCCTTGTCCTAGCACTATCTTCTCGGATGAAAAGACCCTCCCCAGGTTTCCTGCAGGCCCCTTTCAAGTACTGGAAGGCTGCTATAAGGTCTCCTCAGAGCCTTCTCTTCCCTAGGCTGAACAGCCCCAATTCTCTTAGCCTGTCTTCATAGCAGAGGTGCTCCAGCCCTTTGATCATCTTGGTTGCCCTTCTCTGGACCCTCTCCAACAGCTCTATACCCTTCTTGTGCTGAGGGCACCAGAACTGTATAAAATACTCCAGGTGGGGTCTCACCAGAGCCGAGTAGAGAGGCAGAATCACCTCCCTGGCCCTGCTGGCCACACTTCTTTAGATGCAGCCCAGGATGCAGTTGGCTCTCTGGGCTGTGAGCACACACTGGTGGCTCACATTGAGCTTCTCATTACCTACCACCCCCAAGTCCTTCTCCTCAGGGACGCTCTGCAGCCATTCTCCCCTAGCCTGTATTTGTGCCTGGGGTTGTGCCGACCCAGGCACAGGACCCTGCACTTGGCCTTGTTGAACTTCATGAGGTTGGCATTGGTCCACCTCTCCAGCCTGACAAGGTCCCTTTGGAGGGCATCCCTTCCCTCTAAGGTGTCAACTACTTCACACAGCTTGGTATCATCAGCAAACTTCCTGAGGATACACTCAATCCCACTGTCCATGTCTCCAACAAAGACGTTAAACAGCACTGGTCCCAAAACTCACCACTCGTCACCTGTCTCTATTTGGACATTGAGCCATTGACCACAAGTCTCTGGATGAGGCCATCCAGCCAATTTCTTATCCACCAAGTGGTCCATCTGTCAAATCCATGCCGTGTCAGTTTGCAGACCAGGATGTCATGTGGGACAGTGTCAAACGCCATGCACAAACCCAGGTAGATAACATCAGTTGCTTTGCCACCATCCAGCATCTCTGTAGCCTTGTTGTAGAAGGCCACCAGAATGGTCAGGCATGACTTGCCCTTAGTGAAGCCATGCTGGCTGTCACCAATCACCAATTTATTTTCCATGCCTTAGCAGACTTTCCAGGAGGATCTGCTCCATGATCTTGCCAGGCACAGAGGTGAGACTGACCAGTCTGTAGTTCCCTGGGTCTTCCTTTTTCCCTGTATTAAAAATAGAGGCTATGTTCCCTTTTTTCTAATCATGCTGTGTAGCTTTCTTATTTTTAATTTAAAACTTTTAAAAATTGTGTCTCTCATGAATTTCAAACTACATGCTGATCTCTCCTGTTCTTGATTCCATTTTCCTTCTGAAATTCAGTAATAATAGCTAAACACTAGGTTGACTTTTTCAGATGACTACCCATTGTGTTTGTTTTTTCTCAAAAAAGTAATAATAGTGGCTAATTTAGAGACTGTCAGTACTACAGTGGTGGATTATCAAGCTTATTTTTGGCATCCATAATACTTTTTAAACTTGAATCTCAGGAATAGAGCAAGTAAATACCATATTCGCTTAACAAGACAGCACAGATCACAGATACAATTGTCAGCCTCTCCCAGTCTAAAAATAATTCCTACCCGAGACCTATTTGGCAGTTACTCAATTGTTGAGCAAATACATTTCTAGGAAGTATCTGTCCACATAATGGGATTTGGTGGGTTGACTTTGGCTGGACACAAGGTGTCCAACAAGTTGCTCTGCCACTCCCCTTCCTTAACTGGATGGAAGGAACAAAATATGACAAAAGGCCTGTGGGTCAAGATAAAAACAGAGAGCTCATTCACCAATTGCCATCACAGGCAAAACAGACTTGACTTGGGGTAAATTAATTTCATTTATTACCAATCAAATCAGAGTAGGGTAATGAGAAATAACACCTTCCCTCACCCCTTCCTACTTCCTAGGCTCAAGTTCACTCCCGATTTCCCTACCCCCCAGCAGCACAGGGGGATGGCAAATGGGGCCAGTTATTCACATGTTGTTTCTGCAATTTCCTCCTCCCCACTCTCTTCCCCTGTTCCAGCTGAGTTCCCACACATGAGAGACAGTCCTCCACTGTCTCACATGAGTCCTTGCTACAGGCTGCAGTTCTCCATGAACTGCTCCAGCATAGGTTCTTTCCATGTGGTGCAGCCTTTCAGGAACAGACTGCTGTATCATGGGTCCCCCACAGGGTCACTAGTTCTGCCAGCAAACCTGCTTCAGTGTGAGTTCCTCTATACATGGGGCACAGGTTCTGCCAGAAGCCTGCTCCAGCATGAGTGCTCCACAGTCACAACCTCCTTTGGGCAACCATGTGATCCAGCATGGGGTCCTCCATGGGTTGCAGGTGAATACCTGCTTCATCGTGAACTTCCATGGCCTGGTTGCCTCATGACAGTCTTCACCACAGCCTGCAGGGGAATCTCTGCTTTGACACCTGGAGCATACCTACCCACTTCCCTTCCTTCTCCACTGACCTCTGTGTCTGCAGAGTTCTTTCTTTCACATACTTTCACTCCCCCAGCTGCAACTTTTTCTCCCTTCTTAAATATGTTAACACAGAGGTGCTACCACAGTTGCTGATGGGCTCGGCCTTGGCCAGCAGCAGGTCCATCTTGGGCCAGCTGGCATTGGCTCTGTCAGACATGGGGGAAGCTTTTGGGACACCTCTGTAGTCCACCTGCTACAAAACCTTGCCATGCAACCCTAATACATGAGGGGTGAGGAGTATCATATTTAGCTACGAAGAGTCTCTGTTGGTCCTTTCTATAGCAAGACCTGGGGCTAAAGCAGTGTGAATATTGAACTGCTGTCTCAAATGTGCAGATTGTACTTGAATTACCTTTATTTGCATTTATTGAAGTTCTGCTTATGTGCAATTGCACTCTATATGGTAAACTGGACAATTAGCAACTGGGTATTCTAAAATTATGCTTAAGGGCTACACAGATCAGAAATAATTAATTGAGCATGTCTGTATTGTTTCTGCATTAGTAATAAAATATTTTGATACCCCTAGTCTGGTAATTTTGTAGTTTTCACAGTATTTTAACTTCTTGTTAGACTAACAATGATAAACTACCAAATAACGTTTTCATTTCTGTTAAGTTCTCTGTGTTATGTCCATTTTTTTTTCATTATCCAGTCTTAAGGCTTTACTGCATAGCCAAGGTCTCAATACTAACAGTATTTCCTTTATCTTAGAATGAAACAGCTTTCCCCTTAGGCTTCAAAGCTGTGGTATTCGGAGTGAAACTCTGGTTAAAAAGATCAGAGCAGTTCTGCCTGTAATTGACCACTTCTCCCTTGAAGATTACAATTTAAACACACTTTGAAAAGAGATGCCTCTGGATTTGACACAGTAAGAGAGACAGAAAATCCCTTTCCAGGAGAGCAGATGAAGTCCCATTTAGGGATCCCTGGCACATGCAGGTTACTTCCCATCACAATGCCTAAACTCTGCTCTGTTGGGTAATACAGTCAAACATGTCTTATTCTTTATTTAACTAGCAGGGGAATATATAATGGAAGAATAGGCAAAAGGAAACAATTTTCTGTGCAGCTTTATTTTGCATGAAACCAGGCCTTTAAAATCCACGCTTATATAAATTGCTTTGTATTTATGAGCTCCCTTCATAACTAAGAGTTCCTCTAGTAAATCTGAAGAAAGAAAATTAGAAGGAAAACTTAATCTGAAACACATAAAGAAAGCATTAATTATGAAGCAACAAGGAAAAGACATTCACAATCAATTCCAGGAAGATCAAATAAAAAAAACATAGTCAGTGTTCACATCAGTATTGTAACAATACTGTTCTAGAGTTATTTAATTTTTTTAAGAATCTAGTCCCCAACATGAGATGCTTTTAAGTCAACAGAGTGTTACACTAACATACAATAGATTCTGACAGTGCCTGACTTAAAATAAGTAATAAACCCATGTAACACAAGAAAAGGTGAAAACTGAATAAATATTATGGCTCCATTTCTGCAGTGATATCTATGCAAGCAGATGCCTGCCACAATTCTACTGATGTCAATTTTGTTCCCAAATGGCTCATGGCTCTGACAGAATGATGGAGACAAAATGTGGAATTATCAATCCCTACTGTGCCTATTATCTGAGGACAGAAGATTGATCTACTACATTTTTAACTAGGTATGGACAGAACTATTTCAATACCTAGTGACACATTTATTTTGCAATAGTAAGAAATGAATCTGCCTCCTGTGTGTTTGAAGTTAAGACCTGGACACATTTTTAATGGAGCTAAAAAGTTATCTGAATTATGGCTGCTCTTCTGCAAATACAGGAGGTATCATGAAATAATTTTATTAGATATGCAAGTTCTCTTTGATTCTAGAATATACACAGATTTGGTGTTACATATTTTCTTCTGAGACAGAAACAGTAGTGAAGATTTTGTGTCATCTTCCAAATATTTTTTTCTTTATTACACTTGGAAATATCATCACTCCATCAAGGATACTAATACCACATTCATGCCAAATTTAAAAAAAAAAACCCACACCAACAAATAAACATACAATCCACCACACATCACATAATTTCAATTTCTTGAAATTTCAGGGAAACCAAGTATTACACTTTTTATAATCTTACAAAAAGAACAGTACAGTATATGATATGTTTTGAAAACTACAACACTAAAAATTATAATTAAAGAGGCTGACTTAAAAAACCCACTATGTACAACAGTATATTGTTATGTTCCCGTTATATCTGATGAACTGCATGCAGCAACAAGTATAAGTGCACTTAACTACCTCTACTGTCTGGTGCAGATTTGGCTGTGTTCCTATTGTACATATGAAAAGGGTTGTTGTTTTTTTTAAATAACCTGAAAAGAAATGAAGTCAAATAAGATGGACTCTATTCTCTGAACAAAACAGCTACACAGTTTCTCAAACAAAGCCTATTTGTGTCAAGAATCCTTTTATATTCAGTAAAATACATTACATCAATTCAAAACCACATATCTGAAAATGGTTCCGATCAGTCATTGTCTTGAACACCACACACAGACAGAATTGCACAGATGCAGTACAACTTAAATAAGGTACCACATGGAAATGGCAATCAATAAATAGCCTACTGCTAATCCATTTTAGCAAGGATTCCTTCTATCCATTTCTACAACTCAGTTCCACTTTGATGGAGGGACTAACAACAGGTCAACATTAATGCATCCAAAATTAGTACTTATTTCATAGTCCTCTACAATCTGACAGTCAGGAGAACACAAATAGAGACTGCTGTCCTTTTAACATCCATAAAAGGTACCGATTCAGTAAAAACAAAGCAGTGAAATAGTTTTCTAATATGAAGTGTCATCATGCTATAGGATTCCAGTTTGCAATTATGAACAGCATTCCTCCCCACTGGTTAGTTTACTGCACTGTTGTGGGAAATGGCCCCACATAAGACTAAATGAACTACACTAATAACTAAAGCTCATGAGGCTCCGAATTTTTTCATGGAGCTTCACACATCATATCCTCATAATATAAGAAGAAAAGGAGGAGGGAGGACCCAACACATGAACTTCAGAAAGCCTACTGCAAAATCTGAAAGATGTGGTGTCACCCAGTCTTATTATGCAGGATAATAACAGAGGGGTTTAGAAGGGGTCCCTGATGGAATAAACAGCAGGTTTGGTTTGTTTGTAAAAGCCTCTGTCCCAAATGTATTTTTTCTTTATAACCCTGAGATGGCCTAATGTTAAAAATGAAGGAACATGTAGCTGAAAATTCTCTTGCATGTCATTATGGTCAAAAGAATAGGGGTCCATTCTCAACATTTTACTGTGAACCCACAGTTATGGAAAAAATGCTCTACCAGATCAAGCCAACACCTTACCTAAAACCTGGTTCTTTCAGCAGTGACACTTCAGTAAAAGCACACCAATTTTCTCTTTCCAGAGTTCATTTCTCTTATTATCAACTGCTCAATTAAATATGATAGAAGACGTACTGCCTGATCCTTTTGGTATTCTTTTGTACTGATTGCCCACAAATTTGCCTTATCTTTTTTGAACGTCCTAGTACTATGTCCCCCAAAAGTCCAGAAGCCACACCCCCCAAGAGAGAGAAGTATTTTTTTTTCTTCTGTTTCATAGTTTTGCTCATTTCATCACATTTTCCTAGTACTGTCATTGTTTGCTAATCAGTTCTGCATTTTCTTGACCACTTATACAAATCTGTAAAGTTCAATCACATCCCTCAATTTCTCCTCTCATATCTCTCAACTGGAAGATGATCCATACCCTTGATAATATTACAGTTTTTCTCTCCATCTTCTCTAATTTCACCAAATCTTTCCTGAAACTAAGACAACAGAATTGCACATTGTGATCAAGAGGATGTCGCAGTACTTTTTTTTTAATATGACCACAACTCACTGCCCTGTGTATTCTTTTAAAAATTGCCAGCTCAGCATTAAACCATGACAACCACCAACCACCACACTTTCAGAAAGGTAATCTAACTTGACTACTGTTGTCACTGATTGTCATTGATAATTGGGGACAAAAGACTCAGGGTTCTTATGAATTGTATTATATAAGAGGAGGTTACTTTAGCTAGATGGCTTTCTTGCTTCCAAGTCCTGGTAAGCTCTGACATTTGTATGAAGGAAGAATACTGATCTTAATTTAAAAATAGTAAGATTTATTAATCAGAAAAATCTAAAATATAAATGTAATGTCACTTCTCAAGACGATGTAAACTTTAGGAAATCCTATCAATCCAAGTTATTTAAGCTCTACCAATAAGTCACAAACCAAGATGTCACTTACACACTTTGTGAAAATTACCAAACACCTCTTGCACAATAAAATCCTAAAATGTAGCCTTTTTAGAATGTGTCACTTTCTGACATATAATGAAGATGCAGTTTTGTAATCACTGACATCTGTTTTCTATTTAGTACAACATTTGAAAGGATAAATCTCATGTTTTCTAAAGTACAGTGTTTGAAGTGGCATTATGTACAAGTACTTTATGAATTAAGAGTTATGGTAGAGTTCTATAGCAAACGGTTTTCTATGTTTAAAAGATAATTAAGTAGATTGCATCAGGATACAATCAACATTACTGATCATCAACACATAATAACACTAGACAGTCATATATACTGGTTGCATTGCAAATACAATCTCTGTTTACCAGACAAGTATATACAGTAACATATGAGTTGGTTAGTTGATTAATCTGCCTTTATGCTTCCTTTGTGGGTTTTTTTTCCAATCACAACTATGTACAAAAAATCAAGGCTCATAGAACTTCACAGCTGCACTGAAGACTACTTAGCTAAGATAATGAAACAGCAAGCAAAAAATCCTGGCCAACCACCACCAAAAAAAAATAAAATATCTAAAAACGACTTCATCAAGGCTTTCCCTTCTCTTGAATGACATATGAGATATGGTTATAGTTTTCATTTAAAAAAAAAACAAACAAAAAAACCCAAACATATAAGAAGAAATAATTGTCTTTAATACTGATATTTGATGTGTCTGTATAAAAATTTCTCTATAAATGTCTGCCTGGAATAGTACGTCAGTTCTAGTGATTATAAATACAGAATGTGTATCCACTGATGTCTGAGGTAACATGACTCATGTTTATCAAAATCAGAAAATCCTGACTGTCACAGCTACAATATTAAACCTAAATAGATTCATTTGACAGCACAAAAATGCAATGATAAGGCTCTTCATAATTTGTTTAAGTATCATGAGTTCATCATGATGTGAGATAACTTTAAAGTTTCCAGACCAGGTTTTGAAGAAATTACTAAGAAAAACAGACCTAAACAGCTGACTGAAAAATTCATTGATACCTGAGATGTGTCCTCTTCTCCCCTCGTTAAAAATAAAACCCAATAATGTTACTCCATATCATTGCTGGCAATCGGTACACTTGAGCATAACTGACAAGAACATATTCTTAAACACTGGTATGAAGTTCAAATTATTTCAATAAATAATATTCATTGATATGTATATGTGTTGTGGTTAAAGTCAGAGCAAATAGAATAGATTCCTCTCTTTTAAGCTCTCCACGCTATTCACATGCTCTCTGGGCCTCCCTTGCTACCATATACTTATAAGAACTAGGACTGTCTGAATAGTCCCAAAGCGTAACGATGTGCCCGCTTGTGGAGAACTGGCCTCCAAAAAAAGTATGTCTCTGACTGAAATTGACTGTAAGAGAGAGATGTAACAGAAAACATAAAAATAAAGAAGAAATGGGGGCAATATCACGGGGCAGGGGCCACAGCCAGGACTTCATCCCGAGCTGCAGGCAGGCCTGGGAGCAGCGGCCCAAGCCTGCACAGCAGTAAATGCCAGGAAGGACAATCCCTGTGGGTCGTTACCGCGCCCGTTGTCGCTGCTGCTGGTACAGGGGAGAGAGAAGAAGACAAAAGGGAAAGGGGAAGGAAAACCAAATAAAAGGAGCCGAGCTGAAAGCAGCCCTCCCACCACAGGCTGTGACTTTCCCACCAGACGCGGGTCCAGGGAAGAAAACAGCGCCAGACTCCTTGCCTCCCCAGCGCTCCTGGGACCATCGGCAGAAAGCTCTTCAGGGCGATGGCGGTGAGAGGCCCTGCCACCCCTGCCCAGACTCCAGAAAGAGCTGTCCCCTGTGCCCAGGCACACGGCAGCTCGGCTGCCAGAGGGTCCAGAAGGACGAAGGCAGCAGCTGCTGCAGCCTCTGCTGTCCCTGCTGCTGGGGCCACCCATTTGGCCCCTTAACCCACACGCACCTCATCGACCCTGTGCGGGAAAGGCTTCGGGCTCTCTCTACTCTGAACTATAATAGTTGGGTTTTTTTCTTTCTTTTTACCGACTGGGTACATTTACATGTCCAGTTTTCCCCACACACTCACTTTGAAAACTTTTACACTAAAGTGGTATTTTAAACACATAATCTGTATGTGTGTGTGCTTCCAATAGGAGCTTACCAATCTGTTAGATATCCAGTAGAAGAAAGCCAGCCCCAAGCCACAGACAGACCCACCAAATGATCAAGAAGGCTATCCTGAATATATAATTTGGTGTCAGAAAATCCTGATAAACAAACAGGGCTGTTATGCCCTGAGATAAGGTGGCTTTGACCCAAAACCAGGTTGGGACTGCGACACCATTGTGACACACTTTACAACTTCTGCAGAACTACTCCACAGTAACAAAAGATCAAGATGAGCAATCAAACTGAATGAATTCAGCCTTCTCCAGACTTGAATCCTGCACTTCCACCCAAAAAATGAACAGCTTCTTCTCACAAAGCAACTCATGAACCCTAACACATCTTCACTCCCCCTAACTGGCCATGATCCTCTCTGTTCCACAACCTGCAAATGCACCCACCCTGAGCTACAGCAACAGCTGCCTGCCACTATTAATTCAAAAATACGTATGTGCTGATGGTTTAATCGCATATGTGATTGGCCAGCAGGCCAAACAGAGCAGGTAACTATAACCTCTATAACTACCACCTTTGTGCTGGTACTAATGAGAGTTTTTCCTTTCCTTTGAATTCATGCCAGTTTGCAAAGTGGCCAAAAACATGAGCAAGGCAGGAAGAGGTAGTGACTCATAAACGTCTGAATCATATATTGGTAGATGAGGCTACAGAAAAAAACAAAAAACAAAAAAAAACACCAAAAAAAACCCAACCAAAATAAACCAAGTCAAAATAAAAATGTATGTATTATGGACAGCCAAAGTGTTATTTATCAATTTAGTATTTCCGCCTGTTTAGTGAATTGGTTTTTATGAGCTGTAACCTGACCATAAATACCTAATTAAAAGATTCTCAGAATCATGTTTAAAATTATTACTACATTATGCTGGACCCATGCAAGTAAAAAGGAGAACAAAACAAAGAAAATACCAACAAAACAACAATAACAACAAAACAACAAAGTCAGAAAATTCTACCTCTTCCGTATTTCGGCAAAACCTCATTTCTAGATACTTCCTCATATTAAAGCAGATGTTATTAAAAGAAAACAACAATAACAACAACAAAGTAATAAGAAACAACAAGAAACCTCACAACAAACTAAAAGAAAACACAAACAAAACAAAACAGAATGGAAAACAAACAAAAACAAACAAACAACCCCCCCCCAAAAAAAAAAAAACAACACAAAAAAAACCACAATAAGAAGCACAACAAACCACGCCTGTCTTCTTATAAAAACTTCAATTTCAGAAAGCTAGGACTTAATTCCCAGAAAAAAGTCACATACAATTCAACATTAGATCAGCATCTCAAAGGTAGTTTATAGCTTTATGAAGGGGTAGTTGAATTGATTTTCAATTCAAGTGAAAAACAAAGTTAACCTCAACCTCCCAGCAGACATGTACATTCTAGTAGAGTAGGAGAAAATATCTAAATGTTTCTGCGGTTAACACAAAACCCAGTTGCTAATGTAACAAAAAGAATACTGTATACGTCCAGTCTTCCTTCCAAAGAGTCACCAAAGTTCATCTTTTCCAGGATAGAATAATAGAAAGGTTTGGGTTGGAAGGGACCTTTAAAGGTAATGTAGTCCAACCCCTTGAAAGATGAGGGTCCCTTTCCACCTCATGAGCATCCAGCTACAATGTATTTGTCACTTTCAGACTGTAGTACTGTAATTTAGAGAAACTGGAAAAAACACAGTTACTCCTGACTTATCACAGTACAACCAAGTCCATCCTTAATGCGTTACCTCAACAGAACAGACCATTAGCATCACAACTAAGGACACAAATGTGTCACATCTTAACTGTGATTCAATTTCCCTTCTTGATATTCCTCTAGGACTCAGTAACTAAACAGCTAAAAGCATGAAAGCCAAAACACACTAAACGTCGAGCAACACATAGGAAACACTTATGTGGTTATGGTAATAAAGTATGGCTGTGGATCCAATAATATAAATGTAATTACAATGATATAACAGTAATTACTTTCAAAATATACTGAAGAAACTATTCTTTAGATATAACCTACCCAAAAGAGTGTAAGATTAAAGCATATATTTTTTCCTCTTATATTCACTTATATCTTAAAAAGAGTATTGACAGTGAACGGGAACTTCAATTACAGGTCAAATTTACTTAAGAAGTTTGAAGATCACACTGAAAAATGGTAGGTATTTCTATGCAAAATTATATACACAGAGTAAATGCTCTTCAGTTTCATAATGGCTAGACAGAGTATGAAAACCTTCTGAAGGATAGATTATTCAAAATATTAAGGTTCAGAAAATCCAAAATATTAGTGGGCTTTCCAATATGTTATTACTATTCCTGTTATTTACCTAACGGTTTTACTTCTCTTGCAAAAATTAAAAAGTCAGACTGTGGCTGATCCACTTAACATTTCCTATGCTGGGAGGTCAAACCTCTGCTCAGAACCAAGGTTTCCACACTGGGAAAAAATCAGCTAGGAAGAAGACTTCGGTTATCAGTAAAATATTTCTGCAGAATTAGCTGAATGTTTCAGAAATACATGCTTTCAGAATATGGATTTCTGAATAGAGAATAATAAAGTAGTTGAAACGAGTGAGATTAATACACTCTATTCTTCAGTGAAGCTACAATCATGGATGTTAACTTTAAAATATAAAATAATTGTTGACTGTTATAAAGCTTTCTAATTTGCCTGATAAAATCTGAATATACTCAGGAATAAACATTGTCTCATCTTCTCATAAATCAAACAACTGATTGAAAATGTTTCTTATCATTTCATAGCAATTGAGTTTTAAGAGACTGTTCATGAATGAACAAGAGATATACAAATGAACACTGTATGGACTGTAAGTGTTTTAAAGTAACGTTCTAAGAAGGATTTTATAACTACTCACCGAACATCACATACTCTGGTTTAGAGTAAGAAAACTGGTTAATTACTGAGAAAATACAGTAAAGCACCACATATATATATTAAAACATGTATTTTCTTTCTGCAACTAGTATGATCTCTACTAAAATTGAAGACAGTTTCTTGAAAGAGAATATCTGCATTGTAATGTTGTCTACTATGCTTTTTCTTAACATAAAAAAATACCTCCCAATGCAAGACAATATTTTTTACTTGAAATAGATATATTTGAGATCACAAGAAATGCTATATTGCTGTTTTCTTAGCAGGGGTTTGGGGCTTGTTTGTTTGGGGTTTTTTAGGCCAATGTATTAATTATTTAAAAGGGGTGGAAATGAGGACATAACTTATGAGATTGAATTTCAGAGAAGAATATAAATACATAGGATTAATTACCTAAATCATTTTTGCCCCCTCCCCAAGACAAATACTACAAACCTTAGAAATCCAGTCACAATCTGGGAAACATTGTAACCTACAACTAACTAACTTTAAAAAAAAAAAAAAAGCCACCCAAACAAAAAACACCAAAAAAAGCCCAAAAAAACCCACCATAAGAACAAACAAAAAACCCAAACAAGGAAATTGAATCATACTAAAGACTTCATGTTGGTTTATGACATATTTGAATGTTGTAGATAAATTTACACTTTCCTGTTTTAATGATTACTTAAGAGATTAACTACTTCATAAGTGAATGACATTTACCCAGAACAACTGACATACAGTTTCAAATTAGGGGAAAAAAGGCCTCTGTCTTAAGAGATGTATTGCTACACCAGCACTTATTAACATTCTCTGAAGGTATATTGTTTGTTTATAAAACAATACCTAGAGTAAAGATACCAGGAAACCAGCACTTCTGGGCAGTTCAGTTTTCATGGATTTGTTTTTCCTTCTGGTTACATTGTCATGGTTTGGGCCCAACACGACAACAAAGGAACAGCCACATGGCCACTCACTCAACTACCCCCCCACACACACACACACACACTCGGGGATGAGGAGGACAAAGCTCATGGGTCGAGACAAAGGACAAGGAGGGCTCTTCACCGATTAAGGTCCCGGGCAAAACAGACTCAACTTGGGGAAAAAATACTGCTTTAATTTCACACTAATCAAACACACGCAGGACACAGACAACTCAAAGAGCAGGGCTTGCATATGTCACCCCCACCGCTCCCTTTTTCCCAGGCCCAAATTGCTTAGTTCCCTGTTTCTCTCCCTCCTTCCCTCCAGGGGCACTGGGGATGGCAGTTCACAGGCTGGTGGTTCTTGCCTAGCCATACTCCTCAGGAAGAACAATTTCTTACAGGCTG